>NC_041705.1:685000-707500 GCF_900097015.1 Plasmodium sp. gorilla clade G2
TAAAAATATATATACATATATATATATGTATACATATACTTATAAATATTTATTTATTTTGTAAATGAATAAACATATACACAAATAGAAAAAATAAATGAATAATAATAATAATAATATATATATATATATATATATATATATATATATATAATTACGTGGTAATCTCATATGTCATATTTTTTTTGTTTATATTTCTAAGGGTTAAAATTTGTTAATTATGTATTTTATAAAAGGCGGACATATATATATATAAAATATATATGTATGTATATGTGTTGACTTATTAGTACATAATATATATGTTGATCTTTTTAAAAACGTTCAGTCGTCATCCGATTCATCATTTGCATCATCTTCTGGGACATAATTTTCTTGGTCTGCTGATTGATTTTTTTTCATAATCTTATTATTTGAATTATTTTTATTATTTCCTTGTTCATTGTCATCATCATCTTCATCATCGCTACTTACTCTTTTTTTGTTAATATCTCCAAGCATTTGTTGAAATAATGTTGGTTCATTATCTAGTTCTATATCTTCAGGATGTACAAAAATTTCTCTTTTAATTTCTGTTTTTGAATAAGCTTTGAATGGAATATCAACTTTTTGATCACAACCAAAATAGGAATCACATAAAGCAAAAACGGAGACTGCTAAGTTACCTACTTTATCTACAAGGAATTGTAATTTTTCTTCTATAATTTTTTCACAATTTTTAACATGTACATATTTTAATATACGATCATCATTTTTATAGGTAGCTATAATCCACCATTCTTCAAATTTGGGTTGTGGAAAAAAAGGTGCATGTATATATCCAGCTGCTTCATTTTCTTTTAAATTTGATCTATCAATTTGGACATAAACAGAAGCAACATCTCCTTTGACTATATGTGTTTCATCTTCTACTACAATATGTGCAGTCATTTTTATATCTGGAATAGTATTACAAAAAGCTTTGACATCTAATATTTGTTCTGCATTCATATCAACTAATCCTTTTCTATTTTCATGATCTTGATGAACAAAATCTAATACTTCTTTGACAGAAAATTTTCCTTTATGTACATGCCTAACAATACTTTCATCAAAATGAGGTATCTGTAATAAACTAGAATTTTTTGCTTCAAATGCTTGTATTAAACATCTTCTGAATGTTAAAGCTGATTGTGCTGTTAAAAACCAATCCCTTAGAATACTGATTTCAATCATACTATGTGTTATTAATAAAGAAAATTTTAAAATATGTTCTAAATCCTTTTTTAAATCATCTGATAATAAATCATGTCTTCTTTGCATATGTGCTAATATTAAAAAATAATTTTTTGTAATAACAGGAATTTTAAATGTTCTTTTTTTAGGTTCAATTAATTCTTCCATCAATGTTTTTATATATTGTTCATCATCCTTTTTCATTTCTATATCTCTACTTTCAGCTGTTGCTGCTAACATCTCTGGAAAAGATTTAGATCGACTATTCTCATTTATAGTATATGTCAAATATTGTAATGTCTCTATTTTTACACCATTAGGTCCATACTGTTTTTGTTTTTGATAGTATATAATAAATGTTGCAGGTATAAATACAAGAAATATTAAAAAAAAAATTGATAATATTAATAATTGATATTTTTCATCAATCAATAATTTAGGTAAACCAATACCTACTTTCATCATACCAGGTCCATCTGGATTACCATATTTTTCATAATTCTCTTTTGATATTTCATCAGTTAATGCTTGATAAGCCTTTGTTATTAATATAAATTTAGCAGCTGCTGAGGTATCATTCGGATTCTTATCTGGATGATATTTTAAAGATTTCAATCGATATGCCTTTTTTATTTCTCCAACTGTTGCTCCTATACTTACTTCTAATATTTCAAATGGATCAAAAGTTTGCATTGGTTTAGTATTTAACATCTCATTTATTAATATATATAATAATCCCCAAAAAATTACTAATAAAAAAAATTGTATTATCTTTATATATCCTATTCTTTCCAACAATCCTGTATTCTTATTTCGTTTCTCTTGCTTTTCTTTACATAAGGAACAAGTACATGACCTATATGTACTATTATTCTTAGATTTTTTTAAATTGTAATAATCATTCTTAAATACTCTTTTTATTATATTCTTTAAATACACATAGGTACATGGTATCAATACACAAATTAATACTGTTCCTGCGAAAAATATAAATGCTGAGTCATCATAACTCAATAATGGTTCTTTTTTACTATCTTTAGTAAACGTATCACGAAATTGTGACATTATAAAAAACAAATTCTAAACAAAAAGGTTAAGATGGAACATATAAATATATATATGTAGATGAAATTGTAAGTATATAAATAAATAAATATATATATAAATATATATGTATGTATATATATATATATATATATATATATATATATATATATATATGTTTATTTATTTATTCATTCATATGTTACACACACACACACATAAAAAAACAAAAAAAAAAAAAAAAAAAAAAAAAAAAAATTTATATTAATATATATATTTTTCGCTAAAAATTAAAACATCAACGAAGAATATTAATACTAAAAACTATGGAGTGAATAAAAACATTTTAAATAATATTATATTTACAAGAAAACATTTAAATAAATAAATATATATATATAAACTAAATATTAATTATCAAATATGAAACTTCATAATTTACAAAGTTACAAATATTAATAATATAAATAATATATTATATATTATAAATTATATATTATTATTTTTTTTTTTTTTTTTTTTTTTTTTGTTCTAAAAAAAAAGTTCATTATATAAAAAATAATGCATAAGGTTAAAGCAAGAGCCTTTCATGTAAAAATAATATGAGCACTTTATAAAATATATATAATATATATATATATATATATATATATAATATGTATAATTATATTTTATATATTTTTTTTTATATCACATGAATTAAAACAAATTTTGTACTATTTAAAATATTATATATATATTTATATATATATATATATATAATACTGTACAAAATAATATTTGTTATAATAATAAAAAAATTAAAAACATGTCCTTCATAAAAAATCTTTTTGTAACATTATATATATGACTTATCGTTTTACAATATTTTATATATTATTACAACATTTTAATTCAGAAATTCTCATTTTTAATATTTCAAATGTAATATAGATATAAAAAGTACATTATATATATACATAAACATGATAATAAAAAAAATAATACCCAAAAAATTTTATTTAAATTGGCTTATAAGAAATTTTATAAAAATATAATATTATACATAATTATATATATAATAATATATCCATTATTAATTAATTAAAATAATATGTATATATAAATATATTATTATATTATGTATATATATATATATATATATATTATATACACAGTACTACAAAACTTATTAGTTTATAATATATATATAATATTATATATTCATAAAAATATAAATATTTACTTATATATTTTTATATACTAAAAATAACATTTTAATATGACAATTATTTTATCTTTTTAATCTAATAATTATTACATATATAAATATATATATATATAGTACAATTATAAAAAAAAAAAAAAAAAATATTATATATAAAATATATATCTTTGAAACACCATTATTTTTATATAAAAATTTACTCAATTTTAAAAAACTCTTTCATAAATTAATATCAGAAAAAATATATTATTTATATACTTATAATAATATGATTGTAAATATAACATAATAGAAATAAAATTCAATAAAAAAAAAGAAAAGAGAAAAAAAATGTAATATATAATAATAAGAAACCTAAGAAAAGATAAATATAAAATTTTTTCTATAAAATCAAAGAAAAAAAAAAAAACCACCAAAAAAAAAAAAAAAAAAAAAAAATTTAGTTATCTAAATATATGTAATATATATATATATTATATGTATATAATTTATTAATAATATTTTGACCTTAATATTAAACCTTAATCCTTTTTGACAACACCACATTATAAATATATATATATATATTATAATATTATTTATATATATTATTATTATGGTATATATTATAATATAATAAAATAAAAATTATATATATATATATATATATATATATATATATATAATATTTGGAATAAAATTATAATATTTGAACTTAAGAATAAAAATTTTAAATAAATAAAAAAAAACAAAAAAAAAAAAAATATATCTATATATATTTTTCTAAAAAGGTATGTTATTTTTTATATTAATTTAAAAATTTTGATTTTTTTTTTTTTTCTTTTTGAAACGTTATATTATTAAAGTTATATAAAAAGAACAAATCTAATATGAGAAGTACATATTTTATAAATAAAAAAATTATAAAATAATGGATATTGTAATAATTTTTTTTACAATGGTTCAAAGGCATATATTTTATAATAATTATTATATATTGTTAAAATATATAAACAACAACCAATCGATTTTTATGTTCAAAAATAAGACATAATATAAAATTATATAGGGAAAGAATAAACATTGTTTTGAATTATAAATATATAATATTAGATTTTTATTAATTTTTATAAAATATGAATATTCAAAAATATAAATATATATATATATAATATATATATTTATATTTATTTATATATCTGTTCCTCATCTATATAATATATTTGTAACCACACTAAAATATATATATATAATATTCCAAATTGAATTATTATTTCACGTAAAGTATTTTCTAAATTTTGTTCTAATATAAATTTTATTTATTCATTTTTTTTTTTTTTTTTTTATTTATTTTCCTTTTTTTGGCTAGTTACACCTGTACGATATTGTATTGTATTGTATGTATTGTATTTTTTTTTTTTTTTTTTTTTCTAGCTACTTTAAAATTGTAGCTATTTTTAAAAAGCCATTTTTATATATTCCGTCTATTTTTCACCTGAACAAGCAATAATATAAAAGTTCAATGTGTGTATGTTTTTTTTTTTTTTTTATGAAATAGGAAAAGAGATATATAATACAATATAATATATATATATTTATGTATTGATTATAATTTTAAAAATTAATTTAATATATTAACATTCCTATAAATTCATTCTGATTTTACCAAAATAAAATAAAATATTTGTTGATATAGGTCCTTATTAATTTATTTTATATTATTTCATTATATCTTTTTTATACAATAAAATTCCACTTTATTTGTTACATTATAAACACATCACATATATATATATATATATATATATATATATATATATATATAATGTATCGCTTACACAACCGTTGTTGTAATCAATATTGTTGTGATGATTCAATGAATTGTTTAAATAACCATAATGATATTCTTCTAAATGGTATGTGCTCCAAATGTTGTAATATAGAACATGTTTTGAATATGCATACAAATGAATTAAATCGTTCATACGATGAACATAAATGTAATGCTTGTCCATTAAATAGTGAGAACCTAAGACATAAAAGGACTGAACAAATCAGTGATTACACATATATTAATAGCATAAGTTATTCAAATGATATATTTAATTCAGACAATAAAATTAAAATCAATCTGTGTAACGAAAATTTTGATTCAAATAAAATTTCTATGGATAATAAGATAATTAAATATAATGATGATTGTAATGTGCCTTCTTTCTTTAATTCGTCCTTATGTAACAAAAAAAATAGTAAGCTCCAAGAATTGAAATGTCTTCAAAAAAAATATAATAATTCAGAGAACTTATATGATAAAAATAAAAGAATATATCCTATAAAGAATTTAAAGAGCAATAATGAAATGTCATATATTAATAATAAAAATAAGACAAATATAAAATTGTTACATCAACATGGTGACAATACTTACTCCTTTAATAAACATGGATGTTATGAAATGAATACACAAAAAATATTAACAGGTACATATGATGAGAAGGATAATATAAATATAAGTAAAAACAAAGAAAAATGTCTATCCACTAATCATGTAATAAATAGTACAATAGAAATATTTCACAATAACAAAAACTCAAATAATAAATTAAAAGAAAAAACAAACCATTTCGAAATAAAAGCAAACAAAACAGATGATATTATAAACCCAATCATAAATAATAATGTAATAACAAATTATAGGAATCAAAGAAAGGAAAAAAATAATAAGTCATCATATGAAAAAATAAAAGAAAGAAGTAGTAGCGAAATTGAATATAACCAAATAAATGATATTTGTTTATATGATAAAAAATTAAAAAGATACTCATTAGATGATATACAAAAAGGAAAAGTTGAGATACCAGAAATTATATTTAAAAAATTACCCATGCATAAAAGCACAGATAATCTAATTGAGTCATACAAAAATAATAAAAAACTTTTAAAATTTATGGAAGATTGTAATAAATCTACAAGTCTTATATTAAAATATCCTGAAATAGAAAAAAAAAAAGGAAAACATAGAAAACAACAAAAGACATATAAATTACCTTTTGAATATTCATCATTTATTAGTAATAAAATAGGATCTACTATTATATATGAAGACAAATTTGATAGAAAAAATTATCATCCTCATGTGAAAAATTTACACATGGGTAAACAATTTGAAAAACATGTTTTTAATATATTAAAGAATAAAAAATTAATGGGGAAAAAATTATTTAGTAAAAGTAATAAATATAAAATGTATAAATATAATAATCAGAATGGTTTTTGGATTAGTAATATTGACAAACAACGTTTAGTATGTCCAGAAAAAAATGATTCTTATATTACTGAATTGATTTATATAAAAAATGATAATTATGATCAACAAATGGATATATTAAAAAAATGTGAACATTATGATAATATCATTCCACCTATAGAACAATTTTATAAAAATAATAACTTTTATTATTTTCTACAAAAAGAAAAAATATATACAGGTAGTATACAACCAGTCATAGCAACAATAATGAAAAGATATGACTTAAAGGATGGGCATACATATAAAAAATTTCCTTCACCCGAAGATATAACCATAGGAGCATAATAAAATAATATGTAAAATATAATATATAATATATTATATATATATATATATATATATATATATATATATGTTTATTTTAAAAAAAAAAAAAAAATTGTCGTACTGTACACATATTTTAAATATATTCAATATAATAAACATATTTATAATTATTATTTTATTTTTAATCAACTAATACTTTAATATAACATTTTGGTTTAATATAAAAAAATTGTTTTCTCTTAAAATTTAAAATATATATATATATATATATATATTATGTATATATAATAATTGAAATAGATTAAACGTACTTTTCCATTTTTTATGTACATTTTATGTAATATGAATGTAGAGAATATAAAATATATCAGGATATGTATTTTTTATTTATTTATTATATCTTTTAAATTATGTATGCCTTTTCAAAATTGAATTATTAAAAAAATATTTTACTTGGAAAGAAAGATACAATTTTAATAATACATACAATATGTATATTATATATATATATATATATATATGTGATACAAATTAATAAAAAATATATAGTAATAAATTAAAAAAATGTTTATATTATTATATATATATATATATATATATATATATTTTTTTTTGAGCATTTCCAATAAAAATATAGAACTGATTAAATTAAGAATATATAAATATATATTTTAAAAATACGGTATATATATCATTAAATTAATAATAAAATACTTACATTCAACAAGTGTAGATAAATATTGAAAAAAAAAAAATAATAAATAAATAATATATGAATAAGGGCTGCTCGTGAAACATACACACATTTATATATATATATTATATATATGTGTATATTTATTTATTAATTTATTTATTTTTATACTATTATTTTATTTTATCTTCCCAAATAAATATATAAATGTAAATTTTTGATTTTTATGTAATATATAATATATTTTGATTAAGCCTTATTGAGTATATTAAAATATATATATTATGTTTACATTTACATTTAATTAAAATTATTTGGAATTCTATATTTTGTAGAAAATAATTTAAAAACAGAAATACAATAATTAATTATTAAATAATATATTGATGTTTTATTTTATTTATTTTTTTTTTTTTGATATGATTTTTTCCGTTAGTATACAAAAAAAAAAAAAAGTTAAATTGTATATTATATTAAATTATATATAAATATAATACTATTATAATATATATATATATAAATATATTAAATCCGTATCATAACATATGTATATTACATTTTGTAGACTCTTTGCTTTTTCTTTTTTTTTTTTTATATTTGAATTAAAAAAAATGTATAATATAAAGCTAATTTAATTAATATATATATATATATTTTTATTTTTTGATGTATCTTCTACATATTTTTATTGATATAACTAAAGTATATAAAAAATGAGTTCCTATATATTGTGTGTGTTGAATAAATATACTTCATATGTATTAAATATTTTCCCCACAAAATAAAATATATATATATATATATATATATATATTAATTTAAACTTTTTTTTTTTTTTTTTTTTTTTATCTTTAATCCTATATATATATATATATATATATATTTTACTTTCTTTATTATTTTTTAAGTTCATTTTTTTTTTAGTATATCTTTCTATAAATTTATGTGGATATAAAAATCATATACATTTAAGAATAACATATATTTTTTTATTTAATTATGTATTTCATTATTTTTATATGTTACATTTTAATATTTCTTATATGAAAATTAAAATATATATATATGTATATTTTTATATAGATAAAAATATATGCAAAAATATCATTAATATATATATTTATTATCAGTCGTGGAATATATTGTAGAATATACATTTTAATACAGACACGAGAAAATTAAAAAAAAAAAAAAAAAATAAGAAAGCATAAAAAAAAAAAAAAAAAAAAAAAAAAAAAGGTTTTATCGCTCTACAACCACATTTCAACATTTTTAAAAGTCAATATAAAGTAGACATATCTATATGTATAAATATATTTATATATATTTATATATATATATATATATTTTTTTTTTTTTGAGAAAGGTCAATATGAGGGGTAGTACTATCAATGATATAGCGGAGAGCTCGTTGGATTATAAAAGTGATTATTCGCGTGACGAGAAAAATGAATTATCTTCTTCTGTAAAAAGTTTTTCTTCTATAGATGAAATAAATAATAAGAAAAGAAAAGATTCTACATATAATACATTCGAAGAGAATTTTTTTAAATCCCATTGTGGAGTGGATGAAAACACTTATCAAGAAAGTTATATAAGTGACAACAACAAAAGGAAGAATGTACCTTCATATTTATTAAAAACGAAAACGATGCAAAAAAGAGATTCTTGTGAAGATTATAAATTAAGAAGTGATAGAGTTCATAGTTCTAAATTTGATAAGATGAATAGCCTTAAAAGTGATAGACTAAATAGTCTTAGAAGTGATAAAATAAATAGCCTTAAAAGTGATAGACTAAATAGTCTTAGAAGTGATAAAATTAATAGCCTTAAAAGTGATAGACTAAATAGTCTTAGAAGTGATAAAATTAATAGCCTTAAAAGTGATAGACTAAATAGTCTTAGAAGTGATAAAATAAATAGCCTTAAAAGTGATAGACTAAATAGTCTTAGAAGTGACAGAATAAATAGCCTAAAAAGCGATAGACTAAATAGTGTTAGAAGTGATCGTATTCGTAGCTTAAAACATTACAAATTAAAAAAAGAAAAACGAATCAGAGACGAACAGATGAAATATATTTATAAGAGTTATAGATCTTTCCCTTTGAAGGAAACAGAAAAAACAGGTATATGGATTATCGATACAATAAATGAGGCATTAGATAATTTATATGATATGAATGAAAAAGATCTTTATTATAATAATATGGATATAATAGAAAACGAACTAGAAGATAAGAACAATAAAGATATGGATGATGTAAAAAATGATAGTTATGATGATAAAGAAAATATTTATATATCATGTAAAGATATAAATGAACATATACAAATAAAGTGGCCAGATTTCTTAAAATTAAACAATCTAATATATTACAATCATATATTAAATATTTATGAAGGAATAAGAAATATTTTTAATAAATACGAAAAGGAAAGAAAAAATAAAATAAATGAAAATTATGATGATGAGGAGGAGGAAGATAATGATGAGACGAAATATAATGAAGAAGATATATATGAAGACGAAAAGGATATGGATGATAATCATATTAGAAGAGATGAAAAATATAAACACAAAATTAGAAATAAGGATAAAAATATTATGAATCATAATATATTAAAAAATAAGTCTAATAGATTATCTTTACCAAAATTTCCATATAAAGATTTAAAAGATCGTTGTATATCCAAGTGTTATAAAAACCTACCAGAAATATATGTTATGAATGATGAGAATAATATGTCTGAAAATATAAATAAAAATAATAATGAGGAATATAATGAAGAGTATATTATTCAAATGATATCACTTCCTGAATTAATTCATGGATTAAAAGAAAGATATATAGAATTATGTGATATTATAGGAGATCATTTAGAATATATGGAAGAAAATGGAAAGTATAGTTTTAAAGAATATTGTATTGAAGTATCTAGAATTTTTACTAGCCATATTATTAATTTAGTAACCTTATCAAATGTACCTCATTTTGTATATAACTTATTAGATAATTTCCAAGCATGCATAAAAAATTTTACTCTACACAAAATTAATTTAATAGATCCTAACAAAAAACAGGATGATTGTAATAAAGAAGGTATGAATCAAATTATAATAGAACCATATAAATGTCATATTAATGATGATGATAAAAATTATGATAAGTATGATCATAATGGATTACAGTTTGAAAATAATATCATATATAATGATTCATATGATACTCAAATGTATAATAATAAAACGGAAGCAAATTATTCAATTCAGGTGGATTTAAATAGTAATAATTCAACATCAAACTTAAATACAACCATAGCTATAAATAATAATGATGATAATTACAATAATAATAATGTTAATTATAATAATTACAATTATTATAATTATAATGAAAATATTTATAATAACAACAAAAATAAAACCTTTTCTTTATATCCAAATAATATGTTCAATAATAATTCAAACAACTATGATTATTTAAAAAATAACATGCAGAATAAAGAAAATATGATGACACATAATATTCATAGCTTACCTAAATATACAAGGACATATACAAATAATAGAAATAAAATAATGAATAACATAAGATCATGTGAACATATTTCATCTATATATAATGATATCAAAAATAATCCAAATAATAATAATATGAATATATTATCTAGAAGATCTAAAACTAGTACTATGAATTTGCCACAACATACAAATGAAGATAAATTAAATAATAAAGAAGAAGATTATAATTTTGAGAAATCAAGTACAAACAATTCAGATATTAATATAAAAACAGAAAATAATATATATATGAATAGTTCATATAATATAACTAATCAGACTGAAAATTATTATACTGCAAATTCTTTACCTCTAAATAATTCATTTCATAATATGGAAACAAATATAAATCAAACAGAAACAAATATAAATCAAACAGAAACAAATATAAATCAAATGGAAGTAAATAATTTCTTAGAATGTAAAAGTAAATACACCTCAAGATACCACAACTAAAATGTAACTATTATATGAATATATATATATTATATATATATATGTATATATGAAGAGAGAACACTTAAATATATACAACATATTGATAAAAATAAAAAAAAAAAAAAAAAGATTTTATATTATCTACATTGCTGTGCTTTAAAATATTCTTCAACATGATAAAATATATAAAGATAAACATAATATATTTATTTTTTTCTAAAGGGTATAATAAATATAAATATAAATATATATATATATATATATATATATATATATAATATATATATATGTATATTTCTTTTTATTTTTTTTTTCGTCAACATATATATATATATATATATTACTTAAAAACATAAAAATATTATATAAAAAAAATATATTTTTATATATATATCATCATAATACGAAAATTTTATTATTTTATTTTTTTTCAAATATATATCTCATAACCCATGCTTTAAAAGATTAAAAATATATTAATATAACAAGCAAACCTGCTCCTTTCAACATCGCACACGATAAAATAAAACATACATACATACATATATATATATATATATATATATATATATATATATATATATTCAAATACTTATTAATCTTTTTATAGATTTACAAATAACCATGTTTGTTTATTTTGTATTAATATATAAAATATATATATATTATATGTACTTAATATATTTTAAAAAAATAGATGAGTTCTTTTTTTTTTTTTTTTTATAGTTATATTACAAATAAATAAAATATATATATATAATTATAGAATATATCTCATCATATAATTATTAAAATTATTTTTATTTTTTATTATTAATAAGAATGAATGCTTATTTTTTTACATCCTTTTTTTTTTCTTAATAATTTTATATAAATATAATAATTATATTATTATATATTATATATATATATATATATATTTATAATAACATATTATTTATATATGTATATAATTTTATTATATATATTTTTTCACTACATATATTATATATTTATATGAATTGTCGCGTCCTTGTTTTTATTTTTATAATACATATACATAGAAATATACATATATTATATAAATAATAATAAAATAAAAATAACAAGGTTAACTGAATAATATTTTTAAATACGTATTTTTTTTTTTTTTTTTTTCTTTTGTTCATTTATTATAAAATTAAAAAAAAAAAAATACGTTTATATTATTTTATATATATATATATATATCCATTAGCATTTCATATCTCTTAAAATGCTTTTTTCAATTTTTTATTTTTTATAAAAAATTATTACATGTTAAAAAAAAGAAAAATTATTTTTTTTATTATAATATATATTATATATATAAAATAAAATAATTAATACAATTATAATACAACCCTTTAAAAATCCATCATTTCTTCCGTCATTTTTTTATTTTTATAAACATTTATAAAACAAAAAAAATATAAATAATAATTTTATCATATAATATTTATTATTATTATAATATCTTATTATTTTTTTTTTTTTTTTATATATATACGTTTATTAATATATTATATAAATATAATAAAAAAATATAAATATTATAATATATATTTATAATAATATATTTTTTTTTAACATTAATGAAAAAAAAAAAAAAAAGAAGAAAAAAAAAGAAATGACATATATATTTTTATTAATATTATATATATTTAATATTATTGTATTATTATTATATATATTAAGATTATGTAAATTCTTTTTCTTTATTAAATAAATGAGATATATAAATATAAATATATATATATTTAAAAAATATCATACATAATTATATATTTGTGATATGATATAAATACATACATTTGTAATATAATATAATATTAAAATGATTTCTTGTATTATGACATTATTATATTTTTTTTCTTCTAAAAAATAAAATTAATGTGAAAATTAATATATATAAATGTAAATATATATATATATATATATCTATGTAAATCCATATATATTTTTTAAAACATATTCATAGTAAAAAATACTTGTAGTATATAATAATTATATATGTATATGTGATATTTACATATTTATTATATATATAAAATTTAAAAATATATATAAAGGGTTGAGATTATTCAATATAATATATATTATATATATAATATATTTTAATACGTAGTTTTTTTTTATTTGTATGTTTTTATATATAACAGTATTAATTATTTACCCCCTGTCCATATTATAACCTTTAATGATTTGATTTGTTTCTTCTATTTTTTTTTTTTTTTTCGCCCCCCCCCTATTTGTGTTTTATTTATATATTATTTATATTTTATATTATTTATATTTTATTTTGTTTTGTTTTATTTTTTTATAAAAAAAAAAAAAAAAAGGTATCATCATAAAATGTTATGGCAAAAATGTCCTCATTGATAAATATACACTATGATGAAAATAATGATGAAGAAGAAAATTTGATTATAAAGTTTGCAGACTATGAGACATTTAAATTATATGTTTTAAAAAAATATGATAAGATATATAAAACATGCAATTATGAGAAATCTGTTATAAATTATTATAGTGTGAAGTGGATTAATTTTATTAATCGTAAGGTTCCCATATTATTACAAAACAAGAGCGGTCCTTGTCCTCTTTTATGTATTACAAATATTTTATTATTAAGAAATCAATTACATATTGATAGAAAAGTTAAGAAGATATCACAAAAAGTTTTAGAAAGTAAAATTATGAATATTTTATTAGAATCTAATAAAAAGAATGTAACTGAAAATAATTCATCTTGTAATTATAGAAAGAATATTATTGAATGTGTTGAAATATTACCACAATTAAAATATGGATTAGATGTTAATTGTAAATTTACAAATATTTGTTCTTTTGAATATACAAAAGGTTTATGTATTTTTGATATGTTAAATATTCCTCTATATCATGGATGGGTTATTTCTTCAGATGATATTATTTTTTATTCCTATTTAAAAGATTATTCTTATAATGTTATTATCAATAAAATTGTTAGATATAATGAGTACTATGAAAAAAAGAGGAAAAAAAAACACCTTCTTGAATTAACCCAAGATAAAGATATTATGTGTGAACTAGAAGACATAAAAGAATACACTCCCAATTTTTTAGAAGATCGAGACAAAAAAAAAGAAAAGTCAAAGAGGAAAAGTGTATCTCCCATGAATAAAAATAAAACAAAAAATAAAAATAAAAATAAAAGTAATAAAAATAAAAATAAAAATAAAAATAATGACAATAATGTCAGCAGTGACAATATTGATAATTATGACCATATTGATTATAATAAGAATAAATATAATTCTAAGAATAATAAAAAAAATTATGACCTTCATTTTCATAACCAACAATTTGATGATAATCTTAATTTTAATTATCCACAATTTAACACTAGTTTTATTAAAAATAATAGTTTAAAAAAAAATAGTCATAATATACCCATCTTTCCAGACGATCTAGATCAAACGTCAGAAGATAACACAATAACTAAAATGTTAGTAGAAGATATAAATATAAGTGATAATAATTTCAATTTTGATAATATCAAATTATCAAAAAAGGTAAATCTTCAATATGACACCCAAATGTGTAATAACGATTTTGATACCAACAATAGTAGTAATAACAACAACAATAATAATAATAATAATAATAACAACAATAATAATAACAACAATAATAACAACAACAACAATAATAATAATATTAATAGTAGTAGTTGTAGTAATAGCTATATTCATCATAGCAATAGAAGGGCATTCAGCACAAATGTTGTTAGAAGCTCCAAAATAATTAATAATTTTTCGAATGTGCTAGAAAAAAAAGAAGATAATGTTTTAGAATCACATTTTATCAAAGAAAATAATAATTCAAATAAATTGTCGTCTCGTATAAAAAAATCACAATCATTTATTAAAAAAGAAAAAAGTTATAACAAATTAATGCTATATAAAGATAATCTAGATCATCTTAATAAAATAGATGCTCCAAAATTTCCAGAAGACACACTAACTAATTCAAATAATGTTATTACAAATGAATATTCTGAAAAAAATTATGAAGATAGTAATATTAAATTAAATAATATTGATGATGATAATTTTACAAATAATGAATTCTTTTTAGAATCTAATAAAATTGAAAGTATTATAAATGAACAAGCATTTGATAATTATACAGATAATAACACAGAAATAAGTGAAAATTTTATTATGAAAAATTATAACACAGAAATTAATCTAACACCTTATGAAGTACATGAAGCTTTAATTATTTCAGAATTTCTTGAAACACATAAAACACAATTAACTAAAGTAGGATTAAAGTTATTACATGAAACTCTAAATCCAAATCAACTTGTTGCCTTCTTTAGAAATAATCATTTTAATACACTCTTCAAATATGAAAATAAACTTTTCATTCTAGCTGCTGATATTTCATTTCTACATCTAAGCTGTACATGGGAACTTTTTGATAATGTTGAAAATGATACATCATATTTTGATAATAATTTTGAATGCCTAGCTAACCAAAAAACAGATAAAAAAGATCTTAATCATTCTATTATTTATTCCAGAAATTTTGATAAAAGTACTGCAAGAAACAATATTTATTGTTTAAGGTCTAATGCTACTATGAATAATAATAAAAAAAAAAAAAAAAAAAAATGCACCATCATGTGAAAATATTTATTGCTTCACCGAAATGTTATAAGTTATATATATGTATATATATATGTATATGTATATATATATATGTATATATATATGTATATATATATGTATATATATGTGTATATATATATGTTTATATATATATGTGTATATATATTTGTGTAAAAAAGCATCCAAAAAATAAAATAAAATAAATAAAACATATCTATCATATATAATTATATATATATATTTATTTATTTATTTATATTTATGTGTGTGTATTTATTTCCATCTACTAATTAAAGTTATTAAAAAAAATATATACCAACATATATATAATATATATATATATATATGTGTGTATGTATGTATCTATCTATATTTATTTATATCTTTATTTATATTTTATCTATATATCCATTTAATTAAATTATTTCACCATAATTTATTTATATTATTATATGTATTTTTTTTTTTTTTTTAATTATTATCATGCAAAATTAATTTATAATTTTTCTTGTAATTTTTTCAATTTTTTCAATTTTTTTCAATTTTTTTCTTTTTTTTTTTTTTTTTTTTTTTTTTTTTTTTTAAATCAATCCTTCGATCAAACTTTTTAATAACACCATGTTCTCCTTTATGCATTTTTCTCCACCCATAAAAGTATTTATATGTTTTATCGAGAAAGTCAAGAAATTTAATAAAATGGCTCTTTCGTCCTTATCAATGAAAAGAAAGATATAATTATCCTTCCCATGATCGGTTAAGTGATATAATATATCTATTAATATTATACAATCGTTACAATTTATAAATTGACTCTTTTCTTTCTTATTATAATTGCTTATGTTGTTATCATTATTTATTGCTAATATATTTTTTATTCTTTCTTCATCATCTTGTATATTTTCAAAAAGATGGAGAAACTTATTTTTAAATAAAGCATCTAATATATCAACATACATATCTTTGTCTAAATGAAAATGAAATATTCCTTCTTCTAAAAATGCAGTTCTTAAAATATCTATTTGATTCTTAAAACTTGTTCTTATCTTATTTGAATTCCATAAAATCTCAAAGTTTATTTTGTTTTTTATTTGTGCAGAACAATAATTATTATGACTACTAATATTGTTGATATTATTATTATTATTATTTAGTCCTTTTTTATGTAATGATAAACTTGTTAGATTGCCAGAATTACCATTTTCTATATCACTATACAATGATTCATCACTTAATGTTATACTACTATTATTACTCTCTATACTTTGGCTTCTAGAAATATTATTCTCTTTTAAACTATTATTTATTTTTTTATAACTGTTTCGTAAAATACTTTTCTTTTTGTCTTTGATTTTTTTATTTTCTTCTTGTATGTCTCCTTTGTCAATAGAATTTTTATATATATCTCTATCTATTTCTGTTCCATCCCTATCTAATATTTCCTTATCATAACCATTTTGATCATCACTATCTTCATTTTTTATTATTTCTTTTTTAGAAGATATATTTTGCTTTTTATATTCTATTTCTTCATAATTATCATGATGCAAATTACTTTTATGTTCATCTTCTAAAAATTGAATATCTTTATTTGTAGAATTCTTATTTTTTTGAGATAATTTATCAAAAAAGGTTATACCTTTTGTATATTCCTCAGGTATAATTTCAATGGTTAATTTTCTTGGCTTTAATCTAGAATTATTCACAGGGATAGTTGTATATTCATTTCGTCTTCTTATATATTTTTTCACATTAATTTTCTCAATTATATCCTCAACAACATGAATGGTGTTATCAATATTTATTGTTGTACTTGAATTTATATCATTAGATAAAATTTTAGATTCCTTAAAATCATTTAGTGATAATTTATATATTCTTAATTTATATCTTGCTATACCTCTTAAATAATATGCCTTAAATATAATATTTTTAATATTCATGTTACCCAGGTCTTTAATATTATATGTTGTATTATTTTTCATATTTGGTAAAAAATAATTATAAAATAAAATTACTGTAGAACAATCATCTATACTTTCAAAGTGTGCTGATAATCTTTGATATACCAAAGAACGATTTATAAGCGTTTTTGTACGTACAATATATAATTCTTCTTTTTTCTTATCAAAGTTGTAATTATCTGATATGACTTCTATATGTAATTCATTATTACAATTTTTCTCTATTTCAATAAATATATTGTCACATTTTAATTCGTAATCTATGTAATTTATTATATCATTGTAATTTTCTAAACACCTATGATAATTCTTCTTTTGATAATTTAATTTCCCTTCTTCATTTTTAGCTAAATATATTTCATATGCTTTATACACTTGTTTTATTATATGTTCCTTATTATTTAAATTACTTATGTCATGAGATGACTGACTTTTTTCTATATAAAGATCACTATGGATTCCTTCTACATGATTGTTTTGTTCTCTCTTGTGATTCAACGTTTCATTTTCGTTTCCATTATCATTATTTTGTACTAAATTTGGTGTGTTTTCTATTTGTATATTATTTTTATAATTTTCACAAAATATAGTGTCATTATGGCTATTATTATGAACATGTTCATAATTTTTATGAATACTTTCATGTTTTTTATTAACGTGTTCATAATTTTTATGATCACTTTCATATTTTTTATTAACATGTTCATAATTTTTATGAATATCTTCGTATTTTTCATTAACCTGTTCAGTACTGTTCTCAATATCATCTATATTTAATTTGTCCCATGCTTTATAATATGTATCCAATGAATTACAATCTCTTTTAAGATATGAGAATTTTATATTTTTATTGTAGATATTTCCTATATTTTTTTCGAAACCCTTACTATTATTATTATTATTATTATTATTATTATTATTATTATTGTTGTTGTATATATTTTTAAGTTTGATTTCTTCCTTTTCCTTTTCTTCTTTTTTCTTTATATCATTTTGCCAGTTATAGAGATCTTCAAAATATTCTTTTAATTCTATTGAATTATGTTTAAGTTGTTTTGCAATTTCGATGTGTGACTTGGCCATTTTATTTTTATTTAATTTATATCCATAACGTACAATATATATTTCATATTTCTCAGCATTAAATATGAAACGTGTGGTTCCTCCTTATATTTTTTCTATATATAAATAATATATATAATATGTAATATATATATATATATATATTATATATAGCCATTAAAGAAGAAATGGAAAAATATACATGCGCATATAAATCAATATATATATTAGTAATATGTCCATTTGAATTATGCTAGAATATGTATTTATATATGAGTTATGTTAAATAAGAATGATATATAAATTAAAAAATATATATATATTTTATATTAAGGTATATATATATATATATATATAAAGATAAAAGACAGATATAAAAATGTCCCAGTAATATACAGTAAATATCTATAAGAGAATATTTATTTTATTTTATTCCATATAAATATTAATAACAAGATAATCATTTATTTTGCACTATTTATTCTTATTTATATATTGGACATATAAATAAATAAATAAATATATATATATATATATAATATATATAATATATATATACATATATTATTTCATTTTTTTTCTTCCTTGTTATATAACAGCTGAAAGTCTTCTTACAATGTTTATATTTTAAAATGTTATAAAATTATTAAATAAAACAAAAAAAAAAAAAAAAAATAAAAATAATATATATTAAATATTAAATGTTATATACATTTTTGTTATAATAAATGTAGTTTCTTATAATATATTGAATTATCAATAAATATAAAAAGTACATATATTTATATGTATTTCAAAAAAAAAAAAAAAAAAAAAAAAGATAAATATGGATTTATAAAAAAAAATAATGAATATATATACATATAAATATATATGTATAAGTGGAAAGTATATATTATAGATATATATAATACTATCTATATATGTTATATATTTTTAATTTTTCTCAAAATGCTTTCTCATGGGTCCCCAGAAAGGTTCAGGATTTTCCAAGGTAAATAATTTGTGTGTATTTGTTTCTTTTTTAAAATTAGAAATGTTGATATTTTCAAAAGATGTATTTTTCTTAAAGAATTGGTAAGACAATAATTTTTCTTTAAGTTTTTCATCTTTTATAGTATCTATGGAATATATTTTTTTAATTTGTGTATTAGGATTAAGGTTATTTTGATCCTGGTTGTTTGTATGATTATTTTGGTTTGTATTATTATTTTGTACTAGATTTGAATTTTTTTTTTTTGAATTAATTTTAAAAATAATAGCTCGAAAAATATCCATAAAAACATTATTTGGAGCATTTGTTTTAACACTATCTGGATCTTTATGAAAATAAGAAACTTCATAATTTAAGTTTAATAAAGCGTTTACTAATAATTTTCTTGAGAAGGAGCAAATTTTAAAATTTCTGAATAAGGATGGTAAATTATAATATAATGGGATATTAATTTCTTGTTTTAAGCATCTAAAATTAATTAATATTCTTTCTCTAGTTTTTATTGTATTCAAATTATATTGTTCCAAATTTTCTAATAAAGAAATACATGTATGTATAAAATCTTCATTATGTAATTTACCAATATAAATGGGACCTCCAATTAATATATCTCCTCCACATTCTTCACATTTATTTGAGATATTTAATTTGGTACTTTTATATTTGTAAGAAATAAAAGAATTATTACAATTTTGGTTAGCATCACCTCCAGCTTCATTAGGGTTATTTTGATCGTCTGATTTGTTCAGATTATTGTTATTATTAGCATCATCATTATTATTATTATTATTGTTATTATTATTACCATCATTGTTATTATTATTATTACCATCATCATCCTTATTATTATTATTATTATTATTATTAGTTGTAGTCGTCGTTGTTGTATTATTAGTATTGCCATTTTGATCGTTTATTTTATTGTGATCAAGTGATATGTTATCATTCATTTCATCAACGTCATTTGCAACATGCAAATTTTTATTTTTTTTCATTTTTCTCCTCTTCTTCGAATGAGGATTTTCTGCAATAGATGAAAGGTGGTTGACATCCTTTTTGTAAGCCATTGGATTAATATGAAAACTAGAACAATTATTGCATTGATAAACAATTCCTGTATCTATACATACATCTTTTGTTTGTAATGCATCATCAATAACATGAACTAATAAACGTATATAAAAATCTATATTAATTGATATAAATGGAATAATACATTTTTTATATTTGGAAGCTATCATTTTGATTTTATAAAATAATACCCTTATACTAAATTCATTATTATAATTTACTTTATTACTAAATATCATACTATTATATTTATAAAATGATACATCAGGGAATTTTCCATTTAATATTCTCATATCTGTATTGGTTATTAAAATAAAGAAATTACTTCTTCCATATTTTAAACAACTTTCAAGATAATCAATAGAAGATCCATATGGATCTATATCAATAATATCAAACATATATCTTTCAATTAATTTACTTTTTTTAATTATATCATCTAAACATATATTTTGTTCTTCAACATTTGGATTATTTTCATTACCATTTATATCACTTTTCTCATATTTTTCTTCATAAATATATGTTTCATCCTCACAAGTATTATCAATTTTAGTTGTTATAACTTCATCATCATTTGATAAGAAGGTAGTTGAGTCACTATCATTTTCTATATCATTTTCTAATGGACAATTTTTTCTTCTATTATAATGTGTTAAGAAATTAAGAAATTTAAAAGCTTCTTTAAAATAATCAATACAATTATTTATATTATTAATATATGTAAATCCAATATCTAGTTTTTTATTATTCCTTTTTTTAGTATACATATTATCAACATTTAATATATTCATAACACTATTAGCATCATTACATAATATAGTATATTTTTCTTTCTTAATATTATTTCTTATAAAATTTCTTTTAATTTGTTTACATGCATATTTATCTATATCATTAGTTGTTATATGATTAATTGTATCTTCTAATTCTTTCGCATATCTTATACTTCTCATACCACTAGCACTTAATAATTCAATAATATTAAATCCCCGAAATATTATTTTCTCATTATTTTTATTTTTTTCTTTCATAAAA
>NC_041705.1:712500-715000 GCF_900097015.1 Plasmodium sp. gorilla clade G2
TGGACAAGAGAATCAAAGTAAATTCCATAACGTTACAGCTATTACAAAAGAAGATTTATATTCTTGTATCCCCATATTATTAAGTAGAAAAAATTTAGGAGATAATATGAAAAAAATGAATATAAGTAAAAATGAAAATAATGAAAAAGAATGTTTATGGGTATGGGAAAATGATAATTATGATATATTCCCATCATATTATAAAGAAATATTTAAATATTTTAAAGAATTAAGAAATAATATGAGTAAAATATATAAAACATTAATAAAATTTAAAAATTCTATCTTATCAAAAGATCTATCTAATATTATTAAAATGTCCGATTTCTTAAATGAACTAAAGAAAAAACAATATTTGGAATCAGAAAGGAGATGTAAAAAAATATTATTAGAAAAAAAAAAAATTATGAAAAAAAAAATGGATATAAAAAAACAAGAAGAAAAGAAAAAAAAATTTGATGAATCAAAAATTGTAGAAGAAAAAAAAAATAACACACTTATCAAATGTGATAGTAATAAAATACAAAATAAAATAGATGATAATAAAACTAAAAAACAAAATCTCATTTTATCATGGTTAACCTTCAAAAAAAATCAAACAGTTAATACATTAAATGAAAATGAACATATAGAACATTTTATGAAATATCCAATAGTTAATGTCTTAAATTTTAATGAATGTATGAAGGACAAATTATTGGAAGTGCAGACTCAATTACCTATATTTACATGTGATAGAAAGGATGCCGTGTTTTCTAATGACATCTTACAAAATAATGCAGATTATGATAAACAGCATTTCTTGCAGAGTTATATAAATACTTGTGAAAATCATAAAAAGGTAGTGGTGGATTACTATAAAGTATACGGTACGATTTTTTATAAAAAATGAAAATATATATATGAATTATATATATATATATATATATGTGAATTATATATATATATGTGAATTATATATATATATATATATATTATGTGTGTGCTTATTTTTTTCTTTTTTCTTTTAATAGTTGATAATAAGGAATTTTATGAAGAAATACCATCTGTGGATGTTATTGATGGAAGTAAAATTGTTGTGCAGGTATTTTTATACGTTTTATCATTTTTAATATATATAATATATTTTATATATGATATTTATATTTTGTGATTATACCTATTTATATATATATATATATATATATTTTTTTTTTTTTAGAATGAAAAGAACGTAAGGTCCAAAATTTGGGAAGACAACGAATTTTACTTGAAATTAAAAAATGCAGATTATATTAGAAGTTTTTATTTTTATGACAATTCTTGGACAAGGCCCTTTATGTCGCTATTAGTGCACAAAGTTTTGGACGTAATATAATAATAAATATAAATAAATAAATAAATATATATATATATTTATTTATATTTATATATTTATATATTTTTTTTTATAGGACAACTTGAATTTATTGCCCTTTTATTATCATGATGATATGGAATATGAAAATGATACGAATGAAGATTATTATGAAAAATTTGAAACGATTGATTTAACCACAGAAAATGAAGAAAATGAAACAGTAATTAAAAGGAGAAAAATAAAAAGAAATAAAACAAGAAATTGATATATTATATATATATATATATATATATATATATATATATTTTTGTTCCATTGTATAATCTTATGTGTCTCCTAAAATATAAAATTTTTTATTTGTCCATATTACAGGAAAGTGATGGAAGTTCTCAAGATATGTTTATCGTACCTGATAATGAAATAAATAGAGATATTGAATTATCTCCTATTACAATACCAACAAGCCAAGATATTTATTTCTTTTCTTTATTTAATTGGGAATGGAACTTTGAGGGAAACACCAAACATAATTATAACAGTACGACTATAAATAAATATGACATTCTTATAATATATTACTAATATATATATATATATATATGTGTGTATATTTTTATTTAGTTATTGACAAAAATGTATGGAAAGAATTTAATTTTAAATATATGGAGAACACTTATGGATGTCAATATATCTCATGGGGAGGTAAATAAAGCGAAACATAAATGAATATATATATATATATATATATATATTTATATATATATATGTATTTTTTTTTTTTTTTTTTTTTTTTTCCCTTCCATTAGTTGACAACAATCCGTTCAAGTACATGTCTGATAAGAATGGCCTAAAGAATACTCTGGATAATTATGATATTAAGAAATTAATCAAAGTTAGTATATATCCAATGAATTATATATATATATATATATATATATATATATATATATATATATATATATATTTATTTATTTATTTTTTTTTTTTAATTGCCATAAGACAATTATATTGTATTATATTATTTATTTCATTTTATTATTATTTTTTTTTCTCAGCATTCTCATGGTAAAATGACCAAAAAGGATATCCTTCTGGAGCAGTTCAAACAAAAGTAAAAATAAATAACTAAATTATTATGTCTTATATATACATTTATGTATT
>NC_041705.1:720000-815000 GCF_900097015.1 Plasmodium sp. gorilla clade G2
TTACTAGTGATGGAAATATATTAAAAGATGAATATAAAAATATTGATGATATAAGAGCAGAACATAAACAGAAAATGTTATTATGTAATAATGAATTTTTATATAAATATAAAATATATGGAAAATATGGAAAGGTGTCAAAAAGAAATATAGAAGAATCTTCTTTTAATGACTTGTCCAAATATGGTTTAATTTGTGATGTATATAATAAAAAGTATAGTTATTATAAAGAAAAAAAGATAAAGAATAAATTAAATTTATCAAAAAAAAATTTAACAGATAGTGAAGTAGAAAATTATGACATTGGATATAATATAAAAAAGAATAATGGAAAAAGATATTTATTATCAAATGATTTTGTAAGTAATGAAAATATAGAAGAAAAAAAAAAAAAAAAAAATATGAATATATATCAGTATAGAAATGTGAAAGAAAATAATATAATAAGAAATATATATAATAATAATAATAATATGTTAAATAAAAAAAGAATGTGTTATAAAAACATTCCCTCTTTTAATTATATAAATACTTTTAATTTATTAGATGATTCTTCATTTAGAATTTCAGAAAATAATTTTTATAAGAAAATAAAAAAAAAAAAAAAAAAATTGGAAAATATGCAAAGTATAGATATATATGATAATAACATGGATTTAAAAATTGATAATGAAGACAAATTAAATAATAATGATAATATTTTAAAAAATGAAGGATATATAGAAAATAAAAAAGATTTAGGGGAAATAAAAAAAAAAAGTACGAATTTAAAAAGGAACTTGAATACAGATTTAATCAGTAATAGTAATTTAAAAAAAAAAATGAAAAAGGATAGTGGTTATTCATTTTTACATTTAAATATATATAAAAATAATAATACTCATGATTTCTATAGAAATAATAGTTACAATACATATATATTAAAAACTGTAGGGAATTCATATTTAAAACATAAAATAAATGAAAAAAAAAATAAAATGAAAAGTACAATAATTAATACAATCAACTCAAATAATACAAATAATATAGACAATATTTCAAATAAGCAACCATCTGATAATATGGATATACATATGTATGGATCAAAAGATAATACGTTTTATCATGATAATGAGGAGAAGGTTAATGATAATATAGAAGAAAAGGATATTAAACAGAAAAAAAATGAATCTATTGAAACGAAAAATTATATAAATGATAAAAAATTATCAAACGGTACAAAATATGTAATACATAAAGAAAATGTATTCACAGATATAAATAATAAGATTGCACATGATTATATATCAAATGATAATATATCAAATGATAATATTTCAAATGATAATATATCAAATGAATATATTCCATATGAATATTTTACAAATAATGAAGATGTAAACTCATCGAACTTTTTAAATAAATCTGAAAGTTTGAATAGTATGTCTTCCACCAATAGTGCTCATATAAATAATATGATGAACAGTTCAGGTGAAAATGATACAAATTGCATTCCCACTTTTAACGATAAGACTGTCGATTTATTGCATTTGAATTTGCATGATGTAGTAAGGATGTTAGAAAATCAAAATATTGAAAATCTCTATACACCTGAGGAGTTAAAAGAAATATTAATACCCATTAGTGGGGTATATTATTCTGTTTCAGATGGGAGGTGGATATATCATCATAATAATATTGATGATGATGATAATAATATTGACTATCCCAATAATATTGATAATTCCAATAATATTGATGATGATGGTGGTAAAGAATTAAATAAAATGACTTCTTCTGAACAGACAAAAAACAAAGCAGACAACGAAAAAAATATATTTGATAATAAGAATTATTCTTTCCATGAAGGAAGACAATTAGCATTAATGTTGAAATATAAAAATATAAAAAGGAAGCATAATATTTTTAAAAATATATATGATGAAGAAATGTTCTTCTCGGATATCAATGATTATGCAAATAAAGAAATATATAATGATGTAGATGATTTAAATGGTAATAAATATAATAAATATAATAAATATAATCAATATAATAAATATAATAATGAAGAAGATAAAGTGGAAAGTCAATCGAACAAATATGAATTACAACACCATGAGATATATAATGTATCATATGAGCAAATAAATAATATGAATGAAGAAGAAAAATGTAATGTTATGGAGAAAACCAACGTTTCTCAGAATGATGAAAATATAAAAAGAAATGAACAAAAGGAAATATTAAAAGATGAATATGATAAGGACAATGAAATGAAAAAAATAGATGACAAAGAAGAAACGAAGATAATAAAAAAAATTCAAAATAATGATATAAGCCTTCTACAAAATATTGAGTGTGATGAAAAAATACATTTTTGTGATACCAAAATAGAGGAGAATAATAACTCATCGAATAATAAATTAAAGGAGTTCCATTTAAATGAAACAGGAAATATTTTAAAAAATGAAATGTTATCATATAATGCTCATATAAATACTTCAAAGAATAATGATGACATAAATGATTGTATGAAAAAAACTATATATGTAACAAAGGATACATGTAAATATGATGCTCTCAATAACAAAATAAATAATATTAATAATAATAATAATAAAATCGAATATGTACACATTAATAAAGATATAAATAATTTTAATTCTAGTGATAATATATGTAGTGAAGAAAAAAAGGAAAATATGGATAATAGTAAACTTCTTAAATGTCATAACTATGACAAGAAGTATAGACAAATTCATTTTAAAAATAAAAAAGATTTATATAAAATGTTAGGTATAAATTATACAAAAGATATAAAAAATAGAATAAAATGTTTAGAAGAAGAACATATATTTTATGAGAAGGAAAAAAAAAAATGGATTATACAAATTGTAGAACAAAAAAATAATACCATATTATATTTGAAAGAATTTGACTGTAAGATATTTGGATTTTTATATGCATGTTTTCTAAGTTTAGAATATAAACAATTATATCTAGATTATTTTCTTAATGAAAAAAAACAAGATTATCTTTTAAATTTAATTCAAACACATTTTATCAAAAAGAGAAAAACTAATCATATGATACATCAACTTAATATACACACACAAAAAAAAGAGACGAATGAAGAAGAAGAAAAAAATAAAATGATAGTTAATACGAATAAGTTATCCTTAAATGTTGGGAGATATCTATATGAAAAAGATAAAATTATAAATTATCAAAAAAAAAAAATGGACAATATAAAAAAAAATCAATATATAGATGATAATATGGAAAGGAATGAAATGGTTGAATATGTTGAAAATTCTCAAAATTATTATGTAAATACTAAAGATGGAAAGGATAATATAAATATATATAAAACAATAAATCAAAATTTTATACAAAATTTAAATGGAGGTAAAACAAATAATGAGAACATTATTTCCATATATGAACAAAATAAATCACACGATTATAATATGCATATGTTAAAGAATCGAAAATCTAAACAATTCAAAGACTTCTTTGATAAAAGCAAATATGGATCATATAAAAACAATGATAATACCATGATTCCAAATATATGTGGATATAATAATATGATTTCTATTTGTGATAAGGAAAAGGATATAATAAATAAAAAATATGAAAAAAACAACCTACAGGAGGAGAGGACCGAAAAAAATATTCTAAACTATAATATAATACAAGATGATAAAAATGAAAAGTTTGATCATAAAATTGATACATTATTATTAGATTATAAATTTCATGATAAAAATCAAATAAATAATTATGAACAGGTTGACAAAGATATAAATAATTTTTATATAGATAAAAATATATGCGTAGATATAAATTCTAGTGACACTCCTATATTACATGATACACATATATACAACATGAAAAATGAAAAAGAAAATAATATAAATGATATAAAAGAAAGTGATGATAATTTTATGAATTTATCAAATTTTCTTCAGAATGAAAACGAAATAACAGATAAAACATTAAAAAAAAAAAGAAATAACTGTTCATATAAGAAACAAAAAAATGTAAAAGATTCTTTAGCACATTATAAAAATTCTAACTTAAGTATAGAATTAGAAGAAGAAGAACGAAATAATTTAATAAAATTAAATAATTATGTAAAAATATTAAATGAAAAAAAAGATATAACATCAATAGCTAAACAAACAATATTATTACTTTTAAAAGATATTTTAAATTCTATTCCTTATCAAATGGCACCTTCTATAACATCTAGAAAAATATATGATCGAAAAATTCATGCACATGTACATTTTGTTTATCAATCTAAAAATATCATAGATTTAGTTCCATATTTCTTTATATTTAAAAATATTATTAAACAAAAAACACTTCCTAGCAACCAATCACTATACATTTGTAATGTATTATTGTATGCTTTGTTTGAAGCATAAAAAGAAAGGGATAAGACCACAAAAAAAATAAAATAAAATAAATAATAAAATGAATAAATAAACAAATGAGAAATAACAAAAATTTGTTTTTACATAAATTGTAAAGACGTTTACAAAGATTTGGTAAAAATACCATAAATTTTTTTATGGACATGTTTTTTTTATTATATACAAAAATAAAAAAAAAGGAGTTGTAAAAATTAACCAAATATATATATATTTATATATTTATATTTATTTATTTATTTTATATGTTGTACAAACATGTTAAACATAGTTAAATTTTTTTTTTTTTTTTTTTTTATATTTTATTCTTTTACATATTTTTATTTATTGATTTTTTTTATTTTTTTTATGTGCTTTTAACAATATTTAATATGGTTAATTATAAATAAACTTCTTTTCTCATGAAAGTAAAATTCATATTTACAAAAAAATTAGATGGGTACAAACAAATAAAAATAACAAATATGTAACAAAAAAATAAAATATAAAAGTAAAAAAAATATATGTTATATGTACGATTTGTTAAAATTAAAACGTACATATATATATATACACATATATATATATATATATATATATATATATTTATTTTATTTTATTGGCTTACATAACGTGTTGAAAATGTTTAAAACATTTAAACAAAGAGAGAAATCATCGTTTTTCAATGATGTAGATGCCAACAACACGTCCTTGTCTGTATCTTGTGATAAATAATTTAATTTATCTGTTAAAAAATAAAGTATAATTTCACAACTTTTTTTATTTGTATCTGTGTTTTTCATGTTATCATAAAAAGACAAAGATGAAGTAGCACATGAGTTAATTATAAATTGATTGTTATCATGATTTTGTCTATTGATTAAATTGTATTTATTTTCTAAGGAATGAAAATATGGAACATAATTATTTTGTGTATTATCATTATTGTAATTATCCTTATAAAAAGTATTTATATTATTATCATTAGACACATATCTATATGTGTCATTGTTTTTATTGTCTTTATTGTCCTTATTGTCTTTATTTACTATATTGTCTTTATTCTCTTTATTCTCTTTATTGTCTTTATTGTCTTGATTTTTTTCATGGATCATATTAGTAATTTTCTTTATTATTTCATCATAACTATTATTATTAATAACAAAGAGAACATGTTGAACATAAATGCGTATATAATATATTGTTTTAATAATATTAAATCTTATATTACTTATTTTGTCTTTACATAAATCATCTAATATATATAAAATATTATTTTGTATATATTCTAATGGAAAATATATTATTAATTTGGATATATATTGTAAACAAGTAATTCTAAAAATATAATTCTTTGATTGTTTTAAATTGTTGAATAAATATGTAATACCACTTTTAAAAAAAGAGAAGTTTTTATTTCTTAATAAAAATTCTAATGTTTCTACTACTTGCATTCGTATGGAATATACTAAATCTTTAGAACCTATATATATATAATTCCAGAAATCTAAAAAATTTGATTCAATATTTTCTTTATTTTGAAAAAAAAAATAATGATCGAAAAATTTCAAACAATAATACATTGAATATCTTAAACGCCAATTTTTATTTTTAATAATTTCATTACATAATGGTATAATAATTTGTTTCATATCAAAAAATGATATAAGTCTGGATATTTTATGTAAGCATATAAATAAGTCTGATTTTAAATTTGTTTCTTCTATTCTTATAAAAAGTAGAAATAAAGGTAATATATATTCGATAAAAAGATTTTTATCTAAAATATCTGGTAATGAACATAATAATTCACATAATGATATTCTCAAATGTACATTATTATTATTATTATTATTGTTATTATTATTGTTATTGTTATTATTATTGTTGTTGTTGTTGTTGTTATTATTATTATTATCTATATCTCTTTTTAAATCATCAAATATTTCTTCCATAATATTCATTTTCATTTTTGAACATAATAATAATATCTTATGTAAATTATTCAATATTATACTACGTACATGATTATCTAAATCTTTAAGTAATAATAATATTATCAATGAAAAATCTTCATTTTTTATTATTTTCCATATATTATATATATTTTTAGCTAGCTCCGCTCTTACACGCCAACTATCATCATTACATATATTTGTTAATAACTCTTTAATATTTTTTACAAAATTTATATCATTATTTAATATTTCATGTAATATACTAACAGCACTAATTTGTACTTCATCCAAACCATTTATTGAAAAAAAAAATTGCGAATATATTTCTTGTGATTTCTCCCAAATTTTATTGATAAATTCTTTTTCTTTTAGTAAAGTATATTTTTCATCTTTTGAAAGATTATATAGGTAATCATAATTATTATTATCTATAAGGGGAATCATATTATTTGTTTCGTGTTCCAATTTATCTCTTTCGTGTTCCACTTTATTTGTTTCGTGTTCCACTTTATTTGTTTCGTGTTCCACTTTATTTGTTTCGTGTTCCACTTTATTTGTTTCGTGTTCCACTTTATTTGTTTCGTGTTCCACTTTTTTTGTTTCATTATCCACTTTTTTTGTTTCATTATCCACTTTATTTTGTTCTTTATCATTTCTTTTATCGTCTTCCCTTTTTTCTTCCCCATCTTGTATATCCACCTTTTTATATATCTCACTATCCATATCTTTATTACCCTTTTGACCTATAAACAAATTTGAGTCCATGTCCCCCTCTTTCATTTTTAAAACATTAATAAGATCATCAATCCTTGCTTTATATTGTTTCAGTATGAATATAAACTCTCCAAATTTATCACAAGAAGATTTTTTTACCAATATACTTTCATCTTGACAAGCTTCTAAAAACAAATATATAAACGTCTTGACAAATCTGGATTGACCTTCCTTTATACTTTTTTCAATAATCATTGGAATTATTTTACATATTCCAATACGATAATTATCTCCATCATTTTTAGCTAGCTCCAATATTTTGGGATAAATCACATGAGTTAATGTTAACGTGTCACATTTATTTATATATATTTTGAAAGCTTCGTATGCATTAACATGTATATCTCTTTCATAAGCTATTAAAAAATTTAATATCAAATCACATAAATAATTACACCCATTTACATTATCAATAAACTTTATCAAAAATATTAAATTTTTTGATATCTCAATTAATACTTCTGAATCATCTTCTATAAGATTATATAAAAATTCAATCAATTCATCCTTTGTTCTTTCATTTCCTAGGATTTCACATAATACTCTTAACTCCTTTATATATCTCAGGCGTATCTTACAATCAGGTGATTGCATTCCATCAATAATTTCTTGAGCATTTACATAAGACATTTATTTGGAATATTATAGCTTCATATAAAGATATATGTTAAGTAAATATAAATATATATATAATTTTATGAAGAAAAGAAAAAAAATATGAGCCTACTTTATATTAGTCCTAAAATATATACATAAAAAGATACATACATAAATAAATATAAATATATATATATATATATATATATATATTATTGGGATAAGAAGTAAAAAAACATATATATTTATATATATTAATATATATATATTTTTTTTTTTATTAAAATAAAATTAACAGTAAGAAATCATTCTACCTTATCAATCCCCATACATAAATATATTTTTAATTTTTTTTTTTTTTTTTCTAAAAAATAAAATGTGTATATGTTTATAGTATATCTTTTCTTTTTTTTATTTTATATTTTAATATATATTCCTTTTATACTTTTTAATCAAATGGAATTATAAAAAAATTCATGATCCCTTTTAAAAAAAAAAAAAAAAATCTACATATAATATATATATATATATAAATCTTTTGAATGATCAATTTACTTTTGGTGTTAAAATGTTGTGTTATTTTAATAATCTCTTTTTATCATTCATATGATATACATTTTTTTTTTTTTTTTTTTTTTTTTTTTATCTTTATTTGGTACAGCAAGGGTATTATTAATATAACATAACAATTTGAAGAAAAAAAAGGACATACATATAAATATAAATATATATACATATATATATATATATATATATATATATATATATATATAATATATTATTTCAATTTGAATATTTAAAGATATCCTTTATTATGTAAAAGAGTACCAATTATAGAACCTCATATTATTTATACATTTTTTTTATTCCTATTATAAATTTATTATTTCATAATTAATTTTTGTCGTCCTCTATCAGTATAATATTGTATTCCTTTTCTATTCATAAAAGATTAAAAAATGAATTTGTGTATATAAGACCAATACAAAGGAACAAATATATATATATATATATATATATATTTATATATTGCTTATAAATGTATTTTTTTTTTTTTTTTTTTAAATAATATGAACTTAGAACTGACTTGAATATATCATTTAACATTAGGTTAAGAAAAACAAAATATAAATACTTTCCTTCTAAATATATATAGTTGAAAAGGAAGATAGCATTGTAGCAGAAATATAAAATTTGAACTTTTGAATAAGATATATATATATATATATATATATATATTATTGATCAGCAAAATAAAGAGATATAGGTCTTTATATTTTTTTTTTTTTTTTTTATATTTTCAATATATATATCTATATGTTTTATTTTTATTTTTCATGTTCTTATAAATATACAAAAATAATATTACACATAAGTAAAATGTGTGTATTGTATGGCTTTATTTTTTTTATCGCGGATATATATTATTACATTTAATAATAAATATACAATAAGGAAAAAAAAATAAAACATTAAAAATATTATATATATTATGTAATTTTTTTTTTTTTTTTTTTTTTTTTTTTTTATATATATCATATGTACGCTTACATATTTTACGTAAAAATAAAGGAATATAGAAAAATATACGTTGGATAAAAAAAAGACAAAGGAAACACATCATCATGTGTATAAGAAAAAAAAAAAAAAAAAAAAAAAAAATATTAAATAAATAAATAACACACATATAAAAATAACGCTGAGTATAATAAAAGCGTTTTACCGTGATTTAAAAAAATAAAAAATAAAAAAATAATAACACATATATATATATATATATATATATATATATATATATGTTATGTTAAAAAATGGGACAGAAATATTAAAATACGCTAATTCAAAAAAATAAAAAAAATAAAATGCATTATATTTATGATATAAAAAAATAAGTCCTACATAATAATTATGTATTAATTATTAAAAACAGTTTACAAAAAAGTATATTAAAATTTTTTTTTATCATTTTATATATATATATTAACATTAGTAATATAATAAAATCCAAATATAAGGACAAATAGATAAATATATGAACAATTCATATGTATAATATTTTCCGTTATTAAGAAAATTTCTTCAAATTCTTTTTTCTTCCATTTTTTGTAGAACATAGAATTTGATTATTTCCCTCACACACACAAAATATATATATATATATATATATATATATATATATATATATATATTTATATATATATATATTTATATTTATTATTATCACATTTTTTTCTCTTTTTTTTTTTTTTCTTTTTCTATAATTTTTTTTAAAAATGGGACTAGAACTTATGGTTTATCTTCTAATTTATTACATCTTAACCACACAAGTAACCTGCGATGATAATTATCTTGACGATGATAATAGATATAACCCTACAATGGATATTGACTTATCTTCTTCTATGAGTGATATATCTAGAAAAATTAATACAGATCATGGAAAAAAATTTAGAATAGCTAAAAAAATCTTTAAAGGTTTAGGAGCTTTTATGATACTTCTAACATCCTTTCTTATTGTTTTAGACAACATTACACTTAATAATGAGTTAGCTAATTATAAAAAAAGAGAAATAGATTTAGCTGCAAAATTAATTAACGCTGAACATGAAGCTATATCTTCTAAAGTTGAATACGGTAGAAAAGTGGAAGAAATGCAAAGTATAATTAATAAAATGATTTTTCATACCTTAAACCATACAAATCATAATTAACACTTTTTCGTAATGACCATGAAGAATGTTCTCAGGTTTTTTTTTTTTTTTTTTTTAATAAAATAAAAAGAAAATTAATATTATTGAAATGTGAGAAATAATAAAAAAATAGATAATTAATATATATATATATATATATATATATATATATATATATATATATTTATTTATATAATGTTTTCAAAAAATATATTCTATAAGGAACAAGAAAAAAAGGAAAAAAAAATATACATAATGTGAAAAAATTATTTTAATATAGTTGTAACTGTGACAGAATTGTTTGCACAAATTATTAGTGTATTAAAATAATTTATCGTATGTCTTTTTTTTTTTTTTTTTTTCTCTCTCTCTTTTATTATAATATGTGTTTTATTTTATTTTTTTTTAATTCCTTTTTTTCTTTGTAAATATAATCAATGAAGAAGTATAAATGTACATTTTATGTAGAACGATTTTATTATTTTATTATTTCATTATTATATTATATAATTTTTTTTTTTTTTTTTTTAAAAGAAGGAATTTATTTCCATCTTTAATTGAATATATATATATATATATATATATATATATATATTTATGTATGTATATATATTTGAATGTTCATTGTATTTTATGTTATAGTATATTCTCTTGATATGATAACCATATATAAAATTACATTCGACTACATCATAACAAATATATGAATTGAGTGAGATATATACAAATAGACCGATGTGAGCATGATTAAAATTTATACATTAAGAAATAAAATATATATAAATTATATATATATATTAATATTTTTAAATTATTAACTTTAAAAAACATTTCGATAGAATATGAAATGTACAATAAAAATAAAGGTATCAAATATAAACATAATATATATATATATATATATATATATATATATATATATATAGCATCTTTCAAAAAGTAATGCTGTTAAAAAGAATCTATAATGAAAAAATAATAAATTTTTCAATATAAAAAAAAAAAAATATATAACTTATGTTCACATATACATACATATATATATATATATATATATATATATATATTTTTATTTTTATATTTATATTTATATTTACATGTTTTTATTCGCTTATGTAAAATACATTAAGGTGATAAATAAATTCGTAGGAATATGCCATTGGGCAAAATAATAAGTTACTATTTTGATAAGAAATTTCATTTATATTATGAGTGTCATTATTGTGTATGTATTGAAATCTCTTCCAAAATTCTGTAGAGAAATTCCAGAAAAGAAAAAATGTTGCATATTGAATGATATTATTTAATAAGAAATAAGTATGTGCATGGTCTATATTTTGATTTTTATTTTGCCCTTGTTCTTGTTTTAATTGTTTTTCTTTATTTTTTATAAGTTCAGATAATAATAAATAATATGTATAAGCTTTTTTTGATAAATATTCTTGAACATTCATATTATGATTTATAAAAAAGGATGTTTTTCTTCTAGGTTTTATGAATGTGTTTATAATAAATTTATAGTATTTACATCCTTGGCTATTTTTTGAGCAAATAATATTTTTTTTTATTTGTTCATAACATAAGGATATTTTGTTTCCATTTTGGCAGACATCAGGAAATAATAAATTTAATTCTTTATATATATTGTTTTTTTCAAAATTACATATATTTGTTTTTTTATTTTTTCTTACAAGAGGATAAAGATCATAACAATTTTTATATGGATAATAATTATCATTACAATTAAAGGTTAATTCATGTAATATATCCATTGATTTTTTGTTCATATAATTCATAAAATTATTTTCTATATTATGATTTATATTAAAATCTTTTTCAAATTTCATAACAGCAGATAATAAAAGATCACTTTTGGAAGTATATCCTGTTATGATATAATATAAATCTTTTGAAAATGTTGCTACATTCATTAATTTCAAACCTAAATATTCATATTGAGTATATCCATTTAATAAAATCTCAATAAATTTATTTTTTATTCCACTTTCATAGTTAATAGTTTCTGCTTCAACTTTTATTTTTGTAAACCCATGTAAAATACAAAAGCCTAAAACTGAATTTAATAAAACATGACTTAAAAAAGGATTATTTATGTCATTTGTTTTATTACCAATATATTTTATTACACATATATTATTAAGGACATAAAAACCTATAATTTTGCTCTCTACTGTGGAGGGTTTTATAAAATATTCTTCTTTGACATTATGTAGAATATTATCTGGAAAAATAAAATTAATGTTTGGATTTTTGTTGTAATGGGCATAATAATCATCATCTTTTTGATATATATTTTGATCTTTATATATATCATCCTTTTGATATATATTTTGCTCTTTATATATATCATCCTTTTGATAAATATTTTGCTCTTTATATACATCATCCTTTTGATATATATTTTGCTCTTTATATATATCATCCTTTTGATATACATTTTGATCTTTATATATATCATCCTTTTGATAATTATTTTGATCTTTATAAGTATCTGCCTTTTTTTTCATATCATTTATCATATAATCAAACGTCTGTTCACCATTATTTATCTTAATAAACAACTCTTTTACATATTGTGCCTCACAATAAATAGCATCAGCAGATGTAGAAAATTTAATCTCCTTTTTAGAATATGGCCAACGTTTCTCTTTACTGCATAAATATTTTACATTTTTTTTTACCCATTCATACATATTTGAATGCTGCTGATTGTTATTTTTTTTTATATCATTTGAATTATTTGTTTTGTTTAATATGTCGTATATTTTTGTGGGTACGTTTTTTACTGTAAAAGTATATGTCTTATTAATTGAATAGAGAAGGTTAAAAAATTCTTTCCTTTTCATATACTCATTTTCATTATTACTATTATTTGTATTGTCTTGTATTTTCATCTTATATTCTTCATATATTTTTTTCAGAATATCATATTCATATTGCGTTTGTAGGGTATAAATACGTACCCCATAAGAATTAATTATGAAAGAATGATGCATGGTACCTTTATTATTTTTTTTTAATTCTAATTCTTTATTATTTATATTTATTTTTTTATCTATTTTTATATTCATCATTTTAGGGTATTTTTTTGTAAATGTGTTAATTTGCTCTGTATCATATTTTTCCACATCATCATAAGTATAATTATTCAAAGGTTTTTCATCTAAATTGTTTGAAATAGATTCATATGATTGAGATTTATATGTGTTGTTAGATTGAATAGGATCATTCATAATATATATTATTTCGTTTTTATTGCTATGTTCAAATTTTTCATTTTCTTCCTCATCCTTATTATTTTCCATATTTTTATTATATACCATTTTTATATTATCATCCACATGATTTTTATTAGTTATGTCAATATTTTGTTTGTTCATTTTTATATCATCATCCACATCATTTTTTTTTTTTATTTTTATATTATCATCCACATGATTTTTATTTTTTATTTTTATATTATCATCCACATGATTTTTATTTTTTATTTTTTTTATATTATCATCCACATAATTTTTTTTTTTTTTTTTTTTTATATTATCATCCAGGTTGGTTATATTTCTATCATCAAACTTTTGATGATCTTTATAATTTTTAAAAACTAATTTATTTAATAATATGGTTTCATTCAATAATCGATTATATATATGATTATGTCTATTAGATTCATATAACTTTTCATGATATTTAATAAATTTCAAAATATTACAAATTCTGTTATTTCTATTATTTTTTTTTCTAGTAAGTTTATCTAGTTCATCTTTTAACAATGGAATAATAGATTGAAATTCAATAGAAAACATAATATTTTGATAAAATTCTGTGTATATATTTTCATCTTGAGGTAATAATATATTATTATAAAGTGGTTCTTTCTTTTTCATTTTGTCTCTTATAGATTTAGAATGTTTTTTCATTTTGATAATTATAGAATTACTATTATTAATAAATTCTTGAAATATTGATATTATAATATCATTATGAAAAATATTTAATTGATCATCTTCATATGAACAATTTTGTGAGCATAGAAAACTTTCATATAAAAATTGATGCATAATACTTTTATATTTTTCATCTAAATCTTTTGATGTCATAATAATATGTACACATTCTTCAAATAATATTATAATATTATTATCACAAAAATGTTGAAATGTTAATAATATATAAGAAAAAGGTATATCTAAATTTTTGTTTTCTTTATTTTGTAATGATCTGAAATTACTAAATTTTATTTTATGAGAAGACATAAAATTTTTAATATAAATTTCATCTTGTTCATAATAGGTATATAATTCTTTTGTATAACATAAATATATCCTTTCTTTATAATTAACTTTCATTAATAAATTTTTTAATTCTAATAATTTAAAATTAAAGATTTCTTTATTTTGTTCAATTCCTCTCCACAATAAATAAGATTTATTAGGAAAAAATTTTAGATAAATCTTAGGAACCTCTTTTTTCACAACACCTACATTGTTATTATAAATATTGTCATTATAAATATTGTCATTATAAATATTGTCATTATAAATATTGTCATTATAAATATTGTCATAATAAATATTGTCATTATTAATATTATTATTGTTAATATTATTATTGTTAATATTTTTATTAGTTTTATTGTGTACAAAACTATTTTGACTCTTTATAATATATATATTATTAGAGTTGTAAAATATTCTACAAGTTATATTAAACCCCTGATTAAATATATTCCTACTAATATGCATATTTTCAAAATAGCTTGAAATAACAAACGTATTTTCAGAATATATCATGTATTTTTTATATCCTAGTTTTATACATAATCCAATAAGAATTTTCAAAAATATTTCTTCTACATTTGTTATATAACTATAAATAGGGATCCTTAAATTACACATCTTTATATTATAATTATCATAATAATTGAGATAATGATTCTCATGAAAAATATTATTGTCATTATTATTATTTTGAGACATATTCATTGTATTATTATCTATTTTTATATTTTCCTTATATGTTACATTGTTTAATTCAAGTGGCTCTTGTTTATTTAATGAATGCATAATATCATTTTGTAAATTATTTGATTGAATAAAATTATTTTCATTTTCATTATTATCATTATTATTATTATTAATCTTATATTTTGGTTCATTTATATTTTCCATATCAATCCCTAAATAAAATTCATAATGATCATCAATATTGATAACATAATTACATTTTATTATTTCATAAGAATTATCATATATATAATATTTACATACAAAATTTATTTCATTTATAAATTTCGATGTACTAAAATGAACCATCTCACCATATAAAAGATCTACAGCTTTTATTTTTATATGATAAGGAAAATTAATATTTTTACAAAGTATATCTGATATTCCATACATCGAATTATTATTATTTATATTACATAGAGACAGATATTTTATATTGTCAAAACTCTCTTCATTGTCTATAATAATCTTCTCATTTAATTCCAACTTTTTATAATCTTCATAAATTTTTAATAAATCTCTTTTATCAAATTCATATGGACTTATAGTACTACATACATAATGTTCGTAGTATAAAAATAAGAATATCGTGATGAAAAGAAAAATAATCATATTATAGATTAAAAAAAATATATATATATATATATATATTTTTTTATAGTAAACCTCTTAATAAATAGTATACAAGTTAAATAGATCTAATACAAATCTTTATTTATATATTTATACTTTGTAAAAATATATATATATATATATATATGTAACCTGTACAGTATATACAAAAAACTCTAAAGTTATAACATGATCATATATACTAATATAGACCTTTTTACCTTTGATGTTATAAATGATATAACATTTATATGTTAAATTGAAAGGAAAAAAAAATATAATAAGCGCAGAAACATATTTTTCAGCCCTTAAAAATATACACACATTAATATATATACATATATATATATATATATATATATATATATATATATATATATATATATACATATATATATTTATGTATATGTGTATTTATATACCCATAATAAATACTACACATAACATATAACATTGTTAACGTTTTTTTTTTTAAAAGGGTTAAAAAAAAATTAAAAATTAAAAAAATATTTTTTATGTGTACATATTTATAATTACAATGAAGAACGATTAACAAGAAAGTTACTTAATACAACATATAGATATCTATAAGATTAAAAAAAAAATAATAATAAAATAAAAGGAAAATAATAATGATGACCGACTTAATAATAACATAGAAATAAAAGGTAATTTCCTCATTTTTGTTATATATATATATATATATATATATATTTTTAATTAATTAAATAAAGAACACAAAAAAAAAAAAATTTTAATTGGATATAATAATATCTATATAATATAACAACATATTCACATTTTATATAAAAATTTGAGAAGGATGCTGTAATATATGGAATATTAAATTAAAATATATATATATATATATATATAAATATATATATTATATTATAAATTTTATTTATTTATTTATTTTTTTTTGGAAAAATGTAGGGAAGAATTTTATAAAATGTGTTTATATATTTCATATATGTATATAAAAAGAACAGACAAAATATATATTCTCTCATTGCTTTTACTTATTAATTATATAATGTACAAATTATATGATTATAGAATACACCTTTGTTTGTTCTTAAATAAGAGACTATATTTTTTTTTTTTTTATTTTGCATTAAGTATTTCTTTCATTATGTATAAATATTAGAAGAGAATCATTTTTTTATAATGAAATGATTTAATAAAAAAAGGTTAAGAATTTTTTTATCCTATACTAAGAAAAAAATGATAGCAACAATATTTTACATGATAATAAATATATTAATATATATATATATATATATAATAAAAAGTAATGATATAAAATAATTTTTTATATTAAAATTATTTTTATTTTTTCATAATTATATATAATATATATATATATATTAAAAAATATAATTATTATAAAAAAATAAAAATATATATATATTTTTCGTTTTATATATATATAACGAGCAGGAAATAATAAAAAGAAGAATATTATAAATATATAATATATATATAATAATATATTTTTATATATATGCATATTTATATTTATTTCATTGGGAATATACAAACATTTTAAAAAATAAGTTATAGGAAAAATATAATATGCATGTTATTTATTTTTTTTATAACATATAATAATAAATATTATATTATAATATTGTCCTTATATAATAATTGTTTTTATATAAATATATATTTTTATACTTCTACTGATAAATTATATATATAAAATAAATAAATTTATTTATATATATTATATATATATAATAAAACAAATTTTTTTTTTTTTTCCATTTATTTATTTTTCTTTTGTTCTTATCATTTAAGGTATGACTTATATATTTGTATAATATTTTTATAAAATTATGAAAATATTATATTACAAATTTTTAACATTTTATAAAAAAATGAATATTTAGTTTATATTCTTCTTATTATTATTATTAATATTAATTTATATATATAATATAGTATTATATATTTTTATTAAAAATGAAGAATACATCAAACTTATTTATATTTATATGTTCAAAATGGAATTGTACAATTTTTACGATTTAAAAAAGAAAAAAAATTAAACCATTAATTTATAATATACATATATATATATATATATATAATAATATATTTTTTTTTAATAAAGAAATAAAAAAAATAATATATTTATATAAATCCCACATGAGTAGATAGAAAAGTAAAAAAAAAAAAAAAAAAAAAAAAAAAAAAAAGATGAAAAAGAAAAAAAAAAACAAAGAAACAAACAAATCCCTTGAACATTTTTTGATATTATAATTTATATGTACAAATATAATAATATATATGTATATATATTTTTATACGTTACATTTTATTTTATTTTATTTTCCATTTATAATTTTTTTTTTTTTTTTTTTTTTTTTTTCTTTTATATTTTGAGAAATTTTATGTTATAAATTTTTTTTTTCTTTTTCTTTTTTTTTTTTTTTTTTTTTTTATTTCCCTTGTCATGTTTTTTGTACACCCCTTGATGTTTTATTCTGTTTAGTTTGTTTTATTTTTATTTTTTTGTTTGTTTGTGATTTTAAATTGTATTTGGGGGGTGAATTATAAAATAAACAAAAGAAGAAGGAATGATAAAATTTTTCATTTTAAGAAAGTTTTTTATATCATTTTAAATGAATAAAAAATATATTATATGTATAATATATTTATGTAATAATAAAATGATGGCAATATATATATATATATATATAATAAAATAATCTAATCTATTTTGTTATATGCATAATTTGTTTTCTTTTAAAAAAGAGAAAAGTGCACTTAATTGATATATATATATATATATATAATATATATTTTTTTTTATTTATGTGTTTATTTTCCTATGTATGATTAATTTTTTATTTATTATTTTTTTTTTTTTTGTTCAACATGATATATGATAGATGTATGAGATATTATTTAATTGGTGTTTACTTTTTTATTAACTTATCAAACATATATAGCACATTTATTAATTATAATGAATGTGATTTTTCTTTTGATGCACCAAAATTATCAGATGTATATGACAAATATAATGGTGTAAGGGATATTGAAGAAAGTGTAAAATATAGTAACTATTGTGAAAGTTTAGAAAGTTTTAATTCAGTAAAATCATTTTGGTTATTAAAATTAAAATCATTATGTACAGAAAAAACATCTATATTAGATAAATATGTTTTTAATAATATATGTAGTCATAAATATGAAACTCCACATATAAAAATAAATGGTTTATCTGTTGGAAAAGAGTTAGTTAATTTAGAATTTGTGTGTGCTCATTTTTTATATAGTAATAAACGTGAAATAATTAAATGTATAAAAAGTAATTCTGTAAAAAATTATTTAGATACTTATCATATTGCTTTTGATTTATCTGTTTCTGAAGATTTATTAAAACATTCAAATGATGTACCAATATTATTAAATTTAAAAGATATAAATGGTTTAACTTTAACTAAAAAAATTATAGATGATTCAGTATGTAGAATCCATTCAAGTGTTCATACAATTATGAATAAATATGATTATTCATTATTAAAAGTATTATCAGGTTTATGTACTAAATTAGGATTTCATAATCAATTTATTATTACAGATAATATACATCCATTATTTAATCCTTTTAATAAAAAAATACCATATAGTTTAAGTTCTTTAAATTTTAATATACAAAATACTTCTATATATTATTCTAACTATGAATACCTTCTATATAATATTAAATTAACTGATGTCGAATATATTCTAGGTTCATACATATCACCAAGTTCTCTTACTATCAGTCATAAGAATAACTCATATGTTACTTGGATAGGATTAAATAAAGATAATAGTATATATAATAAAAAATTTGTAGAATTATATAATACATTAAATAAAGTGAAATATATAGAAAGAATTGTACAATGTTATAGTAGATATACATCGAAATATTATGAAGGTACCATAAAATATTTTTATAAATATTTACCAGAAAATAAAAAAGATGTTATGCAAAACAATCCAAATATATTTATATATCTAATTAATAGTATATGTACAAATATAGCATCTGTTCATAAATGTGTTGAGAAAATCATATCATTAGATGGAATTTATGATTTATATTTTAAAAATTTTATGATAAATTTTATATATTATAATTTATCTTGTGTATATAATTGTAATCCATTAGATTTAGGAAAAATTATGAATGATGAACATATATGGGATATATTAGTAAAGTATTTTTCTAATTATTATTTAGTAAAATATAAAAAAACAAAATCAAATAAAGAAATATTATCTTCAACCATGAATCAAATAACACCTAATGATGAATTTTATAAAAATTTTGATTTTGATTATATACATAGTGGAAAATGGAGAACCGAATTAAGTTTAGACGATGAAGAAGCTATATTAAAACCATCAGATGATGTTATAGAATATGAATTCTATAATTATACATTCCATTCATTAGATTTAGGTAGTTATAGTTTTTTTATATTAAAAAGTGAAATAGAAGAAGACAATATATGTAAAATAGCATCATTTATTGAGTACAATGGAAAAAAATATGTTCATTCGAATAAATATATTGTAGACTTTTTTAAAAAAAATAATAAAAGAATGCTCTCTCACGACACAACATCGGGTAGTACAAATGATGTGAATAATGTGAATAATATGAATAATATGAATAGTAATAATAACAATAATGAGGATGCTACAACCAATGGAATTAACAACAACAATAATAATAATAATAATATACAAGGTGGAGATAAAAATTCCACTGAAAATCATGATGAAGAAGATAATCATCATGATGATCATTTTGATGCTTTCAAAATTTTTGACGACTTTTTAGGAGATGATAAACAACAGGGTGGTAATTTTATAGATATTTTTAAAAATAATAATTTTTTTAATAAAAATAAATTACTTGAACATTTATATGATGAGGATGATGAAGAAGATGATGATGATCATCGTTATCATCGTTATCATCGTTATCAAGATAAAGATTATGTTTTTGATATTGAAAAATTCAAAATACCAACCAATGTAGGTGATGTATATCCTTTAAAAGAAGTTTATACATTAAAAGAATTACAAGAAGTGTATGAAATCCATCCATCTTTTAACGATTCAGATGATGAAATAAGATATCAATTTCTTAAAAGTGATTTGTTTGGAAAAGATGTACATTTCACTGTAAAAGATGTACCAACAAAAGTAAAGGATTATTATAAATATTATTATGAAATAAAAAAAAAAATAAATAAATTTGATAAAAAAAATGATTTAAATCATTATAATACATTAAAAAAGAATTATAAAAATGATCCAAATGTATTTTCAAAAGTTGATATTAAATTTGCATGTTCAAAAAGAGGAACATGGCCAATACGTCATGTATCTGGTAGATGGATTTCTGATGTATTATGTGAAGCATATTTTGTTCCACAATTAGAATATAATCATTATTATGCTGAAAGAAAATTTAAAAATAAAGACATGAATAACAAAGATAATAAAACAATACAAAATATATTTGATGTTAATTTATATACATTAAGAGAACATACTAGATTAATTGGTATTGAATTTGAAGATCAAGAACCATATAGATGTGCTATAAGTTATTTAGGAGATGAATCGAAAAAAACCATTTTGCCAGTATCAGCAACATATCTAATTAATATAGCTATAGGTTTTTGTGCTTTACATGGTTTCAAAACAGTTTGGCTAGCTGATTCAGCATTTGATATATATACGAATATATATTTAAGATATACATCCATTTTAGAACAAGGAAAAACATATTATGAACAAACTAATTTCGAAATATATGGTCAAACAAGATTAGTAGCACAACTAGAATATATAGCATCAGGTATGAATGTTGATAATAATATTATAACATCAGGTATATATAAAAATAGATATAATTTGGTTAGTTATCCAGGGGTAGATCTAAAATTTCAATTATTAATGACTAAGAAAGTTAAAAATATAATTTATAATTTAAAATTTGATTGTCATGATTGGACATATAAAGGATGTTCAGAATATTATCCATTAATGAAAAAAAAAATGATAAAACAAAATACTAGTACAACAAATAATTATAATCACATAATATTAAATGGTAATTATTCAGATATAGAAAAAGAAAAAATGTATGAGTGTTCATTTATGCATGATCCAATGTTTATTGAGTTAAATAAAATGTTTCCTAAGGAATGTACCTATGGTTCTAGAATAGGTGACTGTCATAAAAAGGTTCGAAAAGAGATACCATGTTATAATGAAAAAACATGTAGATATCAAAAATATATATATGAACAATTTTATAAACCACATAATAATATTAATTTATTAAATGAACATTTTATAAAAGTCTCAGAACAATTAACAAGATTGTCCAGACCATTTTATTTACAATCAATAATATCATTAGAACATGATATACAAATGAAAAAGGAAAATGGTGTAAATACAGATTATGATGATATTATTTTATTTATTTTAAAAAATTCGGTCTTTTATGTTTCATGGGTCACATCAAGTGAATACTGGAAAAGAGCAATACATGTTCAGGATTCCAACTTATTGTTACCACCAAGTTACAATGAGAAAAATATAAATAATAAGAAGGAATTATTTTGTCCTGTTGCATATTCACATGAATTTATTGGTCACATGTTGGTACAATATATGAAATTTCCAAATAAAACATAAAAAAAAAAAGAAAAATTAAAAAAAAAATAATAAAAAATTAAAAAAAAAAAAAAAAATTTGAATTTTGTAAATTAAAAAAATAAAACCTTTTGTTAGCATAAAAATGGCATTATCATAACATAAAAATATATATACAAAGCCATTTTTTTCAAAAAAATTCATAATACACATATAGGATATATATATATATATATATAATATATATGTTTTATTTTATATCCTTATTTAAATTCGTTCGTTTGTTTTTTGTAGTAAATTTGTAATAACCTTGTTTTGCATATGCATCATTTGTACATATGTAGATAACTATATTACAAATATGGCACACACACATATATATATATGTTAAAGGATTTTTTTTTTTTTTTTTTTTTTTTTTTTTTTTTTAATCTTATTATAATATATTGTTACTGTTTTATATGCTTTTATAATTTATTTCATATACATATATATTATGCCATGTTAATCTATATGTATATTTTGCATTTTTATTTATTTATTTACTAATATTAATTTTTTTTTATAAATTTCATGATTCCCTGTATTTGTTAATATATATTATATATATTAGCATTCATATGTCATTTCATTTATTACTTTTAATTGTATTTTTACCTTTATTTCATTTTTTTTTTTTTTTTTTTTATTATTCAATAATTTCTTTACATAGTCTTAATTTTTTTTAAAACAATACTTGTTTTATTTTTTTTTATTTTATTATAATTATTATTTTAAAAATATTATATAAAAGAATTAAAAATAGATGTTCTAAATATTATTTTTTTTGTTTGTCTTTTAATTGACTTTCATGGATAATAGAGACGGTTAATCCGTTTTGTTGTAGTTCTACAAATACAAAAAAAAAAAAAAAAAAAAAATTGAAAATTAATATATGAAAATATGCATATATTATATATAATTTGATATATAATGTGTGTATTACCTTGACAGTATTTTTCTGCTTTTGATTTCCATGTTGATAGTATAAGAGCTTGACCTGTACTATGAGCTTCAACTGTTATGGTATGAGCTTTGGCTTTACTTATTTGACCAACAACCTTTACAATAACATCAGTAACATAGGTAAAGCTACAATGAGTAAAAAAAAATATATATATATGTATATATATATTTATATATTTACATTTATATATTTTATATTTTGTATTTTACTTGTGAATATCATCATTGTATAGAATTACTTTCCACGCTGATGTTTCCTTCTCTCTCTCTTTTTTTTCATGCTCATCCGCTTCTTTTATGTTGTCCTTTTTTATTTCCTTAATTACATTTCTGTAAAAAATTATATGAAAGAATATATAACAAAATAAATGTTATATATATATATATATATATATATGTATATATTTATTTATTTTATTCTTTTTATAAGATTCAAAGAAAAATCCTCTTAACCTTAATTTTTTTATTTTTTCAAGATTGAAATTCTTCTGGGAGTAAACAAGACTTGGTCTTTTTTGCAGCTACCATTTCAAAAAAAAAAAAAAAAAAAAAAAAATATATATATATATATATATATATAAATATTTATATATATTAAACACTTGATGCTTATCATATGAAGGGGTCGTTAAGTTTTCTCTATTATATAAAAACCATATAACATATATATGAATATATATAACATTTTGATAGCACACCTCTCCTGGGAAACTTATATTTGTGTTCTTATTAACATTATTAATTCTAACACATGAATTCATAAAATTCAATGGACAATTTTTATTTTTTATGTTATATGAATGTGTACATTTGTATATAAGTAATAATAGTAATATAATACACAAAAAAAAGGGTTTTAAATATTTAAACATTTTTAACCCATTTAATATCTTTTAGATAATATATAACTTAAAATAAACATACAAAAAAAAAAAAAAAAAAAAAATATCAAACAAACAAAAATATATATATATATATATAGATAAATAAATAATAGTAATAGTAAAAAGGAACCACACACACAAAAACAAAAAGAATAATAAATAAATTATTATTATCAACTAGTATTTCTTATATAAATGTATAAATCATTTTTAATTATATTTTCCTAGAAAAAGTATTTTAGTAACATTTTAAATTAAATGAATAATTACATTTATGTCATATTTTTAAAAATCTTTCCAACCATATGTAATAATAATAATAAATTGATTACAAGATGATCAATAATATTTCAAAAAAAAATATATTAACATATAAGTATTATTTTTATATGTAATATCCATCATAACACAAAGAATATTTATTCTTCATACGCTACACATAAATAATATATCTAATCACTATTATGGAAATATTAATATATATATATATATATATATATTTTTAACCATCAAATTTATTTTTTTAATTTGATATAAATATTATATATATATATAATATAATGTCACATATATCTATTATATATTACATACATTACATGAAAAAAAAATTTTGTCAATTTTTTTTTTTTTTTTTTTTATCTACTCCAATTTTATAATATATATATATATATATATATCACCATATAGGGTTAAAAAAAAAAAAAGAAATTTATTATCAAGCAATGATTTATGATAATTTTCAAATATATTCATAAAAATAATAATTAAGCCTAAATTTATGAAAGAAGGTATAATATGCCTTACCAGAAGGGCTTATAATATTACATATATATATATATATATATATATATATATTACATTTTAATTTATGTGTTAATTTTTTTTGTGATATTAAATAATTAAAAAATTTTTCACTCTTCTATATTTATCTCATAAACGCAAAATAAGGAAATACAAAAGTTTCTTCCGTTTCCATGTCATATAATATGTTCTCCTTTATTTCATTTTATTATTTTTTTTTTGTGTAATTAATAATTTTTATAAAATAGTTTTTGAAGTGTTTGTATTATTGTCCCATTTATACATATTAATATTTAATTTTTTTTTTTTTTTTTTTTTTTTTTTTTTTTTTTCCACACAAATTATTAAATGGCTGGTCATCATTGAAAGAATGGAATACAAACTTGAATTTTTAAGCTATTTACTTATTTTTAAAAAAAAGAATGAAAAGATATCAAAATTTGATGAACAAATAAAGACATGTATTAATATATTTGAAAAGCCAATAATAAATGAAAACGATTTAAAATATCTTTTTGAAAGGAATATCTTGGATATCAACCCAGGTGTCCGTTCCATGTGTTGGAAATTAGCTTTAAAGCATTTAAGCTTAGATTCAAATAAATGGAATACAGAATTAATTGAAAAAAAAAAATTATACGAGGAATATATAAAATCGTTTGTCATTAATCCTTATTATTCTTGTGTAGATAATAAGAAAAAGGAATTTGTTAAAGAAAAAGAAAATAAAACAAAGGATAAAAATATAAAGGATGAATATATTGAATACAATATTCATAGAAACAAAACATATTATAATAAAGATGATTCATTATTAAAATTACAAAATGAAAATAATAATAAACACATGGATTATTTAGAGGATGAAAATTATTCAAGTATGGATGATGAATGTTCAGAAGATAACTGGTTACATTCTGAATTGTTCAGTCAAATAAATAAAGACACCTTTAGAACTCGACCAGAACTTTCCTTTTTTAATTTAAATCCACAACAAACTATTAACAGTAATATAAAAATATTAAACAGTTTAATTAGTACTGAAACATTTGATGAAGAAGAACAAAAAGAAAAAAAAAAAAATAATTTGGAAGATACAGAAGGAGAACATATTCCTTACTTAGTAAATATAAACAATGTGAATAATTTTAATAATAATGAAACAATTAAGTTTTATAATAAAATAATAGATAACAAAAATAATACTCATGATAAAAAAGTGGAGAGGAGTCAATTAAAAAATGACAAAAAAGAAAATTCCAGTGATAATAAAAGTAAATGTGTTGATAAGGATAAAAATATATGTGATAGTAATGATAAACATATATATGATAATAATGATAAAAATATATGTGATAGTAATCATAAACATATATATGATAATAATGATAAAAAAATATATGATAATAATGATAAACATATATATGATAATAATGATAAACATATATATGATAATAACGATAAACATATATATGATAATAACGATAAACATATATATAATAATAATGATAAACATATATATAATAATAATGATAAAAATATATATGATAATAATGATAAAAGTACATATCTTCATAATAATTTATCAAACGATGAAACCCAAAGCAACAAGAACCTATTTCCTGAACAATATAAAAATAAAAATGTCTATAAAAATGATAGGCATACTTTTTCAGAAGTATGTGATATAATAAAACCAAAAAGACATTACGATTTGTTATGCAGGATTTTATTTATCTATGCTAAAATTCATCCTTATGTTAAATATGTTCAGGGTATGAATGAAATATTAGCCCCATTGTATTTTATTATATTTAATGATCCTTTATGTAATTGTTCTTTACAAGGAGAAGCAGATACTTTTTTTTGTTTTCTTGAATTAATGCAAAGACAGAAAGATGTTTTTTGTGAAGGTCTTGATAATACAGATGATGGTATTAATGGCAAGTTAAAGAAGTTTTCCCTTTTATTAAAAATAAAAGAATATGAAATATGGAAAAAATTATATATTTTAAAAATAGAAACTCAATATTATGCCTTAAAATGGATATTGTTATTATTAACACAAGAATTTGATATGGCTGATACTATAATATTATATGATCATTTTATTATTAATAATAATGAAAATTTTATTTTATATATATGTTTAGTTATATGTAGTAAATTAAAAAATTATTTATTATGTGGTAATTTTACCGTGAACCTAAAATTATTACAAAATATTCCTCCTTTTGATCCATATGAGATAATAAATGAAGCAAAATATTTAATGAATTCAGATATCGAAAATAATATTAATATAACCGATATATATAATGAATATATTAGTCAAAAGAAAAGGAATAATGCTTTACAAAATATTAAATATGATGAATCTTCTCTTGAAGTATTAAATGAAATTCAAACGCCATCAGACCAAAATGATAGCACATTAAATAGAACAGCAAACCTTATTACTAATATAAAAAATAAATTTATTGTTCAAAATATTAAAAATTACATTACTAAAAAGAAAATTGATCTGACCAAAAGGTTTGATGAAAATATCCATGAAGAATAATTAAAAAGGGAATACCAAAGATGTTTGCTTATATATTTTATATATTTTATTGTTTTGTGATAAAAAAAAAAAAATATATATATATATATATATATATAATAATAATAATAATAAAATGAATATCAAAAAGGAATATATGTAAAATTATTTTAAATATATTCCGAGATAAAAATGTATATATAAAAATTGTATATTATTTATATATTTTGTTTTATTTTTTCTTTATTTTTTTTTTAAAGTGACATGGTAACAGATACATATATATATTTCTACATATGTGTGCTATGTATTGCATTCCTCTTCAAAACATTTTAATAATATATGATATAATTTTGTGTCCACTTGATTAATAGTATTAATATTTTCATCACTTATTATACATATTTTTCTTGAATAATCATATTTTTCCATTTTTATAGGAATATGATCCGTATTATTCATAATTACCTTTTTACGATTATTTTTTTTTCTTTTTCTTTTTGTGACATATTTGAATTGACAATATTTATGATAAGATTTTTTGTTTAAGATGAAATATTTATTGACATTATATAGAAAGTTACATAACTTGTTTTCTATATTTAAATTGATATTTTTATTTTTATTTTTAATATCAAATTTAGCTGACAATATCCAATGGTCACTAAATTCTTTTCCTTTTTTCTGTGTTAATATATCTACACCATAATTATATACTTCTTGAAATTTTAAGTATATTCCGTTTTTATTTATAAATTTAAATATATTATGAATCATATAATTATCTATAGATTTGTTTTTTTTGAAATTATTAAATTTTTCAACTATTATATCTATAGGGTTATATAAAGACATTAATTCATATATATCTTTTTCATCTAGAAAAAATGATTTGACTAGAAATATATTATCTGTTAAACCAAAACAATAATTCAATCCATTAACTAATGTATTATTTTTGCGATCTACAATATTATATGTTCTTTGTAATTTGTAATGAATATTTTTATAAAAAAACATGTCTTTCATTACAGCATGATTATTTAATGTTATTAAATTCTCATATAATTCTTTATTTTCATATATATCAATATTAAAAGTACCAATAATAAATATGGAACTGTTTTTGAAAATCATGGTAGATATATTTTTTTTTTTTTCCTCATTTAATATATTGTTATCATAAAGATTATTATTATTATTATTATTATTATTATTATATATATTATTATATATATTATTATCATTTATATTATTATCATTTATATTATAATTATTTTTGTCGTTTAATTCTTTTTCACTTTTTATATTTCCATCTTTATATTTTATATATCCTCTGGTATTTTCTTTTCTTCTTTTTAAAAATTTGCGATTTTTGTAAAACAAAAAAAATATATATATTTTCCAAAATATTTTTTTCATAAAAAATACTAAATCTTTAATGTTACTTATTTTATTTTGAGTACTATATAAATCAAATTCAAGTGAGAAAAAATATAAATGATATTTATTATCATAAATTAATTTTATTAATTTTATAACCTTCCTCTTAAATATAATATCTGATGACAAAAACATAAAATCATAATATGACAAACGAAATAACATTTTAGTCCAACAAATATATAAACCACCATTTCCATATAAATAATTTTGAACAGTGTAATATATTTCATTTAATAAATTATTACACCAAGGGATATTATCTAGCATTATAGTATGAGTATATTTTAATTTATCAAATAAATATTTTTGATATTTTCCATATACAGATCTTAAAAATATTAAATTATATTGAGTACATAAAGTTCCTATATTTTTACACCGATTCTCATTATTCCTGCAATTTTCATAAAATCCAAATAAATGAGGATTATATCTAAATATATCATTATATAAATAAGTATTTAAAGAAAATATACTTATACAATTATAATATATATTATTCTTATCTTTTGATATTGTTTTTTCATCTATAGGATATATAACATTCTTCTTATATCTTATATTACCAATGTTTATAATATCTTCTTTTTCATCCTTACTAAGACATGATACTTCACTTAATGATATATCATCTATGGGTTCATCATAATTACTAGTTAAATTCCTACTATGTGAAGAAATCATTGAATTATTATTTGATATCGATAATGATTCTTTTGAGCTTAAATAAGAATTATTACTCTTTTCATAAATATTTCCTATATCATTTTTATTACTATCATCATAAAGTTCATTTGTTTTAAAATTCTCATCATCACCGTTTCTTTTTAAAGAATCACACGCTTTTCCTCTTCTTATTCCCTTTTTTTCATGATACAAAAGATTATATTTTTTCTTTATATCTTCTAACATATTATTTAGTTCTTCATATTTGCAATCTGTGTAATCAGAATTAGATGAAAGAGATTCTTCCGCTACCTTAAAATATTTTTTTTCGCTTTTTTTCATCTTCATTTTGATAAATGCATTATATGAAGGTATAAACACAAAAAAAAAAAAAAAAATAAATAAAAATATACATATATGTGATATGTGTTATATATTCATTGTTTGTCATATTAATAAGACATTACCTTTTGTAAAAAAAACAAAAGAAAATTATAAAATTTTTTTTAAAAAAATATTAAATAAATAAATATATATATATATATATATATATATATAATGATATTCTGACACAAAATAAAAAATAATAATATAATATTATATAATTTAATAAGGAACTTTTTATTTTTTCTGATTTGTATTTAAATAATATATTAACAACATGCACGGACATAATAATCTATTTTTTACATGAATTATATATATTTTTTTTTTTTTCCACATATATTAAAACTTCAAAAAGGAATGCTCATAAAATTATAAATAAAATATTGTTTATATATATATATATATATATACTTATAAAGGATTCAACTTTTTTAATTAATATTTTCTTTTTTTAAGGATAACACACAAGTCGTGAATAGACTTAAAACAAATAAAGGTAGACCACACACAAAATATATATATCCATGTTCTTTAAAATATGCAAAATGACTGCAAAGGTATATATTATTCACATTCTTTTTTCATAACATAAAAGAAGAAATATATTTTATTTTTACTTTATATATATATATATATATATATATATATATATATATATATATATTTATTTATTTTTATTTATGTTTATTTCCATATCAATTTGAGATGTGTAAATATCTCTTGAGGTCCGGCTTGTAATGCCTTTCCGAATTAACATATGCAAATTCTTTGAATGGGTCTAATAAAAAGAATACTTTACCAATTATTAATTGCACATTTACTGAACCATAATTTCTACTATCATAAGAATCCATTTTGTTATCTCCTTCTACCCATATATTATTTTGAGGTATTTCTACATATGAATGAAAATTATCAATAAACAATTTATCATTTTCTATGGCAATAATTCTCTTACACACTCTTTTTTTTTCATTTACAGGAGATACTAGAAGTACAACATCACCTCGTTTATATATATGACGACATTGTTTTATCTTATTTTTTAAATTATTTATTTTGTTGTAAATAATTTCATAGAAATAAGAAGTATATTCATAATCAAAATGTAATTGTAAAATATTATAACATTTGTATAAAATATTCATATATATAGATAAGTATATTTTTTTTAAATTATTAAACCATCTTAAAGAATAATCACATACATAAAATAATATAACTCCATTTTTATTAATTAAAGGATACATACTAGATCCACTAGTAAGTGTCATATCAAATATATAATTATTTATACCATATATTACAAGACAACATAACACAATTTTTTTTGTGAATCTTAAAAAATCCTTAATCTGTTCAATGTGTGAAAAAAAGTTTATCTTTTTTCTTCTATTATTATTATTATTATTATTATTATTATTATTATTATTACTATTACTATATTTTTTACTTGATTTTTTGGTCCTTAGTCCAATATGATAACCATTTTTATTTCCCTTCCATATTTTTATAGTATAATTCTGAAATTGTTTATTGTTTTTATATTTCAAAGGTAGTACTAATACATTTTTTTTACACCATATTTTATTTTTTATATACAATTTATTTGGTATTGCATCATTATCTAATGTTATACTTTTTTTTCCTATCCTTTTCTCGTATCTATTCCACTCATTGGAATTAAAATAATTAAAAAAACTTACTTTATTACAATTCTTTTTTTTCAAATATAACTCTCTTCTTAAAAAAAAACAAATACGTTTATTAAAACTGTTGTGTATAAGGAAATTCATATTATTTCTGTAGCAACATACGAAGTAAAAATTAACCTTTCTAAATTATCACATAAAAGAACATAATAAATAAATAAATAAATAAATAAATAAATAAATAAATATATATATATATATATATATATATATATATATATATATATATATATATATTATATCATATTATATTTTTCTTCTTTTTTTTTTTTTTTTTTTTTATCATTCTTTGTTATATTCCCCTTTATAAGATATAGTTTCCCATTAATCAAAAATAGATGCCACTACATAATTTATATTTTTCAAATAGGAAAAAAAAAAAAAAACAAATTAATTTATTATTATTATAACTATTCAAAATGTGAATATAAAACAATGGGTCTATAATAATATTATTAGCATATTTCATTCATATAAAAATATTACTACATATAATATATATATTGTATATATAATACATATGTGATTATCCATATATTTAAAAACAGAACAATATAAGAATAATATATAAATATATATATATATATATATATATTTACTTTTATCTTATTTTATCATCCCATAAAAACTTATAGTTGTAATATTATTATTCCTTTTTTTCTACTCTTCATAATTATAAATGTGTTTTAAAAAGAAAAAGAAAATTATTATATATTTTTTTATATATCATAAACAAAAAAAAAATAATAATAAATAAATAAATAAATATAAAAATATAAAAATAAATATAAAAATAAAAATAAAAACATATACAATGCCTTATATGTTTTTAAATAATTTTATAATAAAATTAAAAAAAAAAAAAAAAAATTAAGTGGAAAAATTATATTTTTTTAATGCTTTAATGATTTTAATTAATACTTTTAAAAATTATTTTTTATATAATAGAAATGTTTAACTTTTAATTATAAAATAAATAAATAAAACATTACATTTTTAATATTATGGAGGAACAAAATTTTTATAATAAATCTACCTATTTAAAAAGAAATGTTAGTATATTTTTATGACTTAAAAAAAAGAGAATATATTTAATATAATATTATATACATTATTTTGATCTATATGCCTAAGATATATATATATATATATATATATATAATATGTGATTATATAAACGTACACATTATTAAATAGATTCAATATGTATAATAATAATATTGTTTTAATAAATCTAGTTACAAGCACTTACATATATATATATATATATATATATATATATTTATATTTATTTATTTTATGCCTTATTAGAAAATAAGTGAAATTGAAAAAAAATGTGAGGAGAGTTTAAATGAAATATTAAGATCTGCCAATGAGGCCAAAGAAATATCAAAAAAAGCTGAAGAAGAATTGCAATGTCAGACAGGTAATTTCATTTTTTTTTTATTTTTTTTTTGGGGAATGGTTCATTTTTAAATATGAATGAAAGAATATATAAATGAAATAATAAATTGAGCATAAATATGTGCTTAAATGTAAAGTGCATGTTTATATGACAAAATGAAAATATATATGTTAAAAGATAAAATAAAAGATACCCTTATGTACATAATAATATATATATATATATATATATATATAATTTTTTTTTTTTTTTTAGAACAAATAAAACACATAAATAATGAGACGGATAGCATTAAGGAAAATTTAAAACAAACAGAATATCATTTACAAGGTATAAAATATTGGTGGAAAAATATTCATTCCTTTTTAGGGTTAGATAGTTTTAATAATAATGAAGACAATAAAACAAAAAAAGCTGCCATCAATAATGCTAAATTTAATACAAAGAATAATTTTAATGATAATTATAAAAAAAATAATGAGAATTATAAGAATTCCCTAAATACAAAACCATCGTCACAAAGTATGGAAAATATAAAAATATTATTTCTAACTTATTTATATATTTATATATATATGTTCATGTTATATTTTTTATTAGGAAAAGGGACATTTGATGAAAAATATGAGAATGATTTAAATACTTTATCTTCGATGGCAAGTTTTTAAATTTATGTGTCTTAATATATATATATATATATTTATTTATTTATTTATATTTTTAATATTATATATTTTTCTACATGTTTATAGCTGGATGAATTACATACGAGAGCTCTGGTTATGGGGAATACAATAAATGAACAAAATAAAATGGTAAAAATAGGAAAAAAGATATATTAAATATACATATATATATATATATAATGTTTATGGTTTTTTTTTTTTTTTTTTTTTTTTTTTTTTTTTTTTATTGTCTATATTTTAGTTAAATAATGTTAATGAAAAAATGGGACACAATATTGATAAGATCAGGGATCAACAAAAAATGATGAAAGAGATTATGAAAAAGTAGTGGAAATATAACACATTTTTTTTAATCATTATTAGTTATATCTTTTTTTTCTTTCATTCTTTCTTTTTTCTTTTTTTTTTTTTTTTTGTAATGGCTCTTTATAAAAACAATGTTTTGTAATTTTTATTAATTCCTTTTTTTAAAATTATTTTAATATTGTTATTAATCTGTTTATATATATATATTTAATTCTTGTTATAATTGTTTAGTCCATTTTAATATTCATCAAACAATATTTATATTCATTTATGTTTTATAAAATATTCTTAAATATACCTTATATTATTCTTCTACTATAATTTTGTTTTATTACATATTTGAGAATTTTTTTGATTTTATATATCCATATGTAATTTTCTTAACCTTTATCTACATATATATATATAATTAAAATGAAAAAAGAAAAAAAAAAAAGGCAAATTATAGGAAATCCAAGTAACATTTCCAATATAAAAATTGTATTTATTATTTTAGTTTATTTTTATTTTGTTTTTTTTTTTCATTTTATTTTATTTGTAAAAATTTATTATTTCCATTTTTACATTTAAAAAAAAAAAAAAAAATATTGTATAATAAATTTTTTGTGTTAAAAAAAAAAAAAAGGTAAAGTTGTAGAATTGTAAAAATGTGTGCGTTTTTTTTTTTTTTTTTAAAGATTTAATATGATATTTTAAATTTTATATATAATTTAAATAAAATATATATAAATAAAAATGTTATATTATAATTTTAAAATATTTATAATTTCATAAAGAAGAAAAAAAGGAAAAAAAAAAAAAAAAAGAAAAAAAAAAAGAAAAATTTCTATTTCTTATATATGAAATTATATATAAAAAATATATATATGTAAATATAAATATATCTGTTCAATTTTGAAACCCTTTTTGAATGTAAGAAAAAAAAAAAAATTATACCTATTATATATATAAATATATATATATATTTTGCATACACGTGTATATATTTTTATACATATAATATAATATATATATATATATATATATATATATATATAAAATAATATATTATTATTTTTATATATTACTACAATAGAAAGCGTAAGAATGAGAATTAATTAATATTAGAAAGCTGAAATGTCAAAATTTATACCAATATTATAAAATTTAATATAATATTATATATATACATATATTATATATATATAGTATTATATATATATAGTATTATATATAATCTGTATATTATATTAATTTATTCTCTAGTATAAACACATAAAAAATATATAATATATTATATATATTTTTTATATTATATTTTTATTTTATATATAATTTATATTTTTCTTCTTCATTAGGCTAATAAGAAGATAGAAAAAATGAAACTTTAAAAAAATAAGAAAAAAAGGAAAAAAACGAAAAAGAAAGAATGAATATGATATGTTATATATATAAATGAATTAATTTAAAAAGATGAGATGAAATAAAAATAAAAAAAAAAAAAAATAATAAAACATGAAGAATGAAAAATATAAAAAAATGATAATACAGCATATTGAATTTACATAATAATAAATATAATATTGGTATTAACCTAAAAAGATTTATTTAATTTTTCTGTATTTTTTTTTTTTTTTTTTTTTTATATATATATATATATTATATTTGTAAAAGTGTATAATTATTTATTAAATAAAAAGTACAAAATAAGAAAGAAGATAGTATAATATGAAGTTATAGATATAACATCATATTACATTACAAATAGAGATATATTATATTGCACAATTTTTTAAGTCTTTTTTTTTTTTTTTTTAATAATAATTAAATATATAATAAAATAATTATATAATAATATTTTTTTTATGTCAAGATGGCAATGAAAGAAGATTATTATGACTACCTGTTTAAAAGTAAAAATAAGAAAAAAAAAAATATATAATAAGTTTATTATATATATTTTTTTATGTACAAAAAGGAAATACATATATAGATATATATTTTTTTTTATATGATACTTTTATATATTATATATATATATATATTTATTTTTATATTATTTTTTTCTTTTAGTCGTTCTCATTGGCGATTCAGGAGTAGGAAAATCAAACCTACTTTCAAGGTATAAAAAGAAAAATCAAAAAAAATGAGAATTCAGACATATAAATTGTTATTCACATTATATATATATATATATATATATTATATTATTCTCTTATGTTTTATTTTTTATATTTTTTCTGTTAGATTCACAAGAGACGAATTTAATTTAGAAAGCAAGAGCACCATAGGTGTAGAATTTGCTACGAAAAGTATTCAATTAAAAAATAATAAAATTATAAAAGCCCAAATATGGGATACAGCAGGTCAAGAAAGATATAGAGCAATTACCTCTGCTTATTATCGAGGGGCAGTTGGTGCATTATTAGTATATGATATAACAAAAAAAAATTCATTTGAAAATATTGAAAAATGGTTAAAAGAATTAAGAGATAATGCAGATTCAAATATTGTAATTTTATTAGTTGGTAATAAAAGTGATTTAAAGCATTTACGTGTTATTAATGATAATGATGCTACACAATATGCGAAAAAAGAAAAACTCGCATTCATAGAAACATCTGCTCTTGAGGCAACTAATGTAGAGCTAGCTTTTCATCAATTATTAAATGGTTAGTATATATATATACAATGGCGAGTATTAAATATTTATTTATTTACTATAATATTTTATATAGCTTGTTTATATTTCTCACCTCGCACATAAAAATTAAATAATATCTAAATATTATATGTATGTATATATATATATATATATGTATGTATTTTTTTTTTTTGTAGAAATTTATAATGTAAGACAAAAAAAACAAGCCACAAAAAATGATGATAATTTATCCATACAACCAAGGGGGAAAAAAATTAACGTAATAAAATATATAAATTTTAAAATAATACATAAATATTTCTCCATATGCTTATGTATTAACTATTGTATTCTTTTAAATGTGTACACATGTTTTTATAATATATATATATGTTTATTATATTTTTTATATTATTCTTTCTATAGGTGGATGATGATAATGACAAAAACGAAACCAAAAAAAAAAACAAATGTTGTTGATAAGATATGTGCTTGTTATTTATGTTTATTAAATATCCCCTTTTTTTTTTATTTTATGTTTTTTTTTTTTTTTTTTAAATTCAAATAAATAACAGAAAAAATTATAATTTATAGGAATTATTATTATATTAGTTTATCTTAATTTAATTTATTATATATATAAATATATATATATATATATATATTTTTTTTTTATAATTATAATATATTTGTTATTGTGATAATTTTTTTATTTTGAAATAGTTTTCATCTAATAATTTTTAACTAATTAAAATAAAAAAAAAAAAAAAGCAAAAAAAAATTTAAAAAAAAAAAGAAGAAAAAAAAATAAAAACTATATATTCTTATTAATTTAAATGTTTTAATAAATGTTTTTTCTTTTTTTATATATAAATTGGTTCTCCTTTTTTTTTTCTTTTTTTTTTTTTTGTTGTTTTATTAAATTTGAATAGAAATATTATATAACTCTAAAAAAAAATAATAATAAATAAATAAATAAAATACTGTAATAGAATATATATATTTTATAAAATTGATTAATGGTTAATATATATATATATTTTTTTATTATTCTTTTATATTTCGATTTGTTTTAAAATTGTATATATGCATAAATATTTGGTATTCCGAAAAAAAATATTACACATTTTTGCATTTTTCTTATTCCATTAATATAAACATGTACATATATATATATGTTTTTTTTTTTTTTTTTTTTTTTTTTTTTTTTTTTTTTTTAATTAGACAACAATTTACATATATTTTTTATTGTATTTTTTTTGTTTAATTATAATGTTGTATGCCAAGGGTGATTTATATTTATTTAAACGCATATCACTGCATTTGTATTTTTTTTTTTTTTTTGTGTAAAATATAATTGTCCATTATTAATAAAATGTGTATATAATATTATAAAATTTATAACTTATTTTTTCTTTAAATATATTAAAATAAAAAAAAATTAAAAAATTATATACATATATATATATATATATATATATATATATTTATATATATGTTGTAGTGTATATTTTTTTAACCAATGTGTTATTTCAACTTGTTTCTCTCCTTGAATGGATTAATTTAAAATATGTATATATAAGTAGAGAAGGGTGCACAATATAAATATATAGCAATATATATATATAATATATTGTGTATACAATTTAGTATTATTTTTTTCATATTTTTCTTGTTTTTCCTCATTTTTGTTGTTTTGTTTTTTTCTCTCTATATTTTTTTCATTTTTTAGTATTAGAATGGAAGAAAGGAACGTTCTTGAATATGCAGAATTAATAATAGACCGTCAGAGGGATAAAATAAATGAACTAGAAAAAAAGTTAGAAGAATTAAGAAGTAGCAGTGAAGAGTTACAAAAAAATGTAATTAAAAATGATGAAGAAAATAAAACATTAAGATTAGAATTGAATAGAAGAAATGATAATGATATGATTTTAAGTATGCAAATGAATAAAGAAAATGAACTTTTAGAAAAAATGAATTTCTTAGAAAAACAAATACTTAAAAGAGATACACTTCTTGAAGAATTAAAAAATTTAATTAAAAAACGAAAGTATGAATATGAATTATTATTAGAAGAAAAGGATAATCTCAAAAATACTATAAATACATTAAGAAATGATTTATATGAGAACCGAAAGAATGAAAAATTAAAAGAACAAGAAGTTATACATAATGAAAAAGAAAATGAAAAGTTTTTAAATTTATACAAAAATAATAATGAAGAATTAAATATAACTAAAAGATGTTTAATTCAAATAGAAAGTGAATTAAATATTTATAAAAAACAAAATGAAAATCAAAAAAATGAAATTCAAAAATTATATAGAATTATTACGTGTATGAATAGAGAAAAAACATTAATGCCACCTGTAGTATTAGCTTTACAAAATGAATATAATATAAGAACAACATTAACAAACAAAAAAGAATATACTCCTCAAATAAAAGATATACAAGATGAATCATCAATATATATCAATACTATAAAAAATAATAAAAAGAAATTAACTACATTAAGTCCAATACATAATAAGATAAATCATGATAAAGAAAAAAGATATGATGATGACATACAAAGTATTTATGATAATAATGAAGAGCAAGATAAAAAAGATATAATTCAAAATAATGATAAAAAAGGTGTATCCAAATTAAACTTTATTGAATCACAAGAACAAAAAAATTTATATAATAAAATATTACAAGTATTAAATAATTTACAAGATAAAAATTTGAAAGATGATAATAAAAGTAATTTCTTTTTCTTTTCATCAATCCTTTTACATTATTGTAAAAGTTCTTCAATAAATAAAACAACCTATGAAATAAATATATCTACTGATCATTCGAATAGTGATACCGCTCAATCAGTGGATACATTTGATAATTCATCTGATAGTCATTTTACTTACAGCTCATCAGGCAGGAGAAGAAATAATTCTAAGAGATCAAATCATAAAAAAAAAAATAAAAAATATTCAAAATTGGACAATACAAAGGAAAGGAACAAATTAGATAACGAATTAAATAAGAAAAACGGAAAAAAAGAAAAAATCAAAAATAAAAATTATCCTAAGAATAATAGTCTTAGTGAAAGTGAAATAAATGAATATTCTGATGAAAATATGGATGACAGTGATTATTCGACAAATTTTCAAAAGAACAAAATGAGAACAGATTCATCATCTTCAGATACTGAAAGTAATACAAATAGTAATATAAATATGAATAGTAATACTACTACGAATAATGAGTATGATTATGATGATGATGATGATAAGGATAATTATTATGACAAGGATAACATCAAAATGAATAATAAGAAAACATATTCTAGAGGAGATAATAATAGTTATTTAATACATAAATATGATAAAAATAAACATAGAAATAAAAAAATGAATTTGGAAAAAGAAAGAAAATTTTTATTAAATCGTTCTAATTATACTGAACGATTTATAGGTGTGACAAGTAAACAAATGTATATATATAATGATAAATGTGATGATGAACCAGAATATGTATTAAGAATAGAAAATTTGAAAAATATAAAAATTTTATATAATAACCAAATATATGAATTAGAGTATATGTCATTTAATAACATGATAGAGAAACATTATATATTTATAAAAAATTATGATAAATGTATACGAATGTTTTATGCCTTACAATATGCTGGTTTTATTAAAACAGATATGAAAAATTTTATGCAAAGGAGAGACTACCAAAATGATAATATTTTGAATAATATAGGTTATAGAAATATAAATGATCCAATACAAAATCAACAAATGAAAAGAATTAGTAATAAAAAAAGAAAAGATAAAATAAATTACCAAGATAAAGACGAAGATGAAGATGAAGATGAAGATTATTTATCTATCAATCAATTAGATAATACAACAAATCTAATAAGAGTAAATATCTTTACTCCAAATGGTGTTGATAAAAATGGAAATAATGTACCTTATTTAAGCAATAATATATTATTAAAAGCATATATAAAAGATAATATTTTATTATTTACAAATTTTGTAGAAGATGATAATAAATATTTTTTTAAATGTGATAAATATTATATGAAATATAAAAATGGGAAATTCATTCTTTATTTTAACGATTTTAAAGATCAACATATTGTGATAGCACAAAGTAAAGATGAAAATAATATTTTATATAATATTTTATATAAAATGAAATGGAATAATACATATAATGAAAAGAATATAAATGATCAAATTAGTAATCATGGAAATATAGATAACGAAAGAATTAAAGACTCACGTATGTCTTCACATACATCTAATAGAAATGTTGAAGGAATAAAATCTGATAATGATGATTATCATCATAATAGTAAAGATATTTATGATAACAAAAGTTCTAATATATATGAAAAGGATAAAGATAATCAACGATCAAGCAAAGACCTTTCTTCATTTAATCAAAGTAATCATATTAGTGATAGTAGAAGAAATGAATCTACATCAAATGTAAGTAATATTTCAGACGATAATGAAGGAGATAACTTTTTTATAAAGGATAATGTTCTTTATATATCTAAAAATGGTAAAGGTTTTAAAAACGATTTAAGTAATGTCAATGAAGAAAATGCTTTCAGATTTGAAACGAATGATCTGATTGTTATACGAAATGATGAATTAAAAGAATTAACATTTATGAAAAATAAAGAAAATAGGAATGCAGATACATATATTTTTGATTATCCTAAAAAAGAGAAATATGACCAATTAGTATCTGAATTACGTAAACATAATTTTAATATAACAAGCATTAGTGCATATGAAAAAATAAAAAATCAAACATCATCACAAAAAGAAGAAAATACTTCTGTAATAAGTTCATTAGATGGAAAAAGTGCAAGTCAATTAAGTAAGAAAGGTATGATAAAAGATAAAATCATAGAAAATAATCAAGTGGTTGTTATTGAAAAAGGAATGTTATCAATTTATAAACATTATGGAAATGAAAGTTCTGTACCTATAATAAAATTTACATGTGATTTCTGTGATGTTCAAGCTAATGAACAAAATGGAGAAATTATAATTAAAGATACCTCTAAAGATTCCAGTGAACGTATTGTATTAGATTGTTTAAATAAAACAGAATTTAATAGATGGAAAACTGCATTATGTTTTGGTGGATTCTTAAAAGGAGAACATATGAGTAATACATATATGAATTTAAAAAAACATATTTTTTCTATAAATATATTTGATAATTATTATGTTAAAAATCTAGTCAAAGTAGAAAATAATTGTGTAAATATATATCCAAATGATAAATTTATTAAACCCTTATTTTCATTTGATAAAGAAAAAATAGAATTAGTATTAATGCCTGAATTGAGAAAAATCAGAATCTATCTACAAAGAGATACAATATATGAACAACGATATGATATAACCATGTCATTAGCAAGAGATTATTTAAAAATTAAAGAAGATATACTCAAAAGTAATTTTCATATGTTAAACCAAAAAAAAACACAAAAAATTAAAAAACCATTTATTTTATGTAAAAAAAATATTATTGCTATACATAAAGATAAATATAATTTAAAACCAGAACTTTTATTAGACAGAAAAAATTGTATGGTCAAAATAGATAAAAATAATTTTTCTATTTCTTTTCTTATTAAAAGTCAAGTAAATAGAAATGCAAATCAAATTAAAACTATCAAACTCGCAAATATTATCAATTTTAATAAGTGGATGGTTACTCTAAAATTAGCTTCATTCATTCCAGCTGCCATAGATTATGAGGATAATATTTCTTTCCCTTCAATAACATTTGGACATACATGTCCAGAAGCAATCAGCTTGATCAAAAGAAGAAGTTCCTTAATGGACTTTTTTAGAATTAATTTTAAAAGAAAGGCACCACAAGCAAAAAAACCTAAAGCTATGTTAGCCAAAAGACCACCAAAATGATAAATAAACATAAATAAATAAATAAAATATATACATATATATATATATATATATATAAATATATCTTTTTATTTTTATTTTTTTCTGTTTGGTTTTTTCCTTTTTAAGTTAACATGCAATATATAGTATACTTCTCAAATTATATAAATCAAAAAATTTAAGCAAAAGGTCATTTTTTTTTTTTTCTTCTTTTTGTTTTACATTTATCATTTTTTATATTTTGTAATGATATGAAAAATCATATGGGTTGTGTATGGGTATTTAATATTTATTTTATATATTTATATATGTAAAAAGCATATATTTATAATATATATATATTTAAATATTCATATATGGAACATTTACCATATTGAACAAAAATTGATACATTTTTTTTTTTTTTTTTTTTTTTTATCATGACTTAAAAGGAAATAGTTTTATATACCTAATATAATATATGTTACATATATATTTTTTAATACACATTATGATGAAAAAAAAAAAAAAAAAAAAAAAAAAAAAAAACAAATGAATGAATGAATAAATAAATAATAAAGAATAAACAGTAAAACCAATTAATATACATATGTATACAAATTTAATATGTACATAATAATACTTATTCCTTTATAACATTATTTAAAAAAGTAAATTTTCAATTTAATTTTTTTTTTTTTTTTTCTTATATTGAATTAACACATGAAAAATATACATACATATATATAATATGTATATATTTACATAAAGTTATGTATTTATGAAATTTTGATATAAATTTCCAAATATATAGAAAAGAAAAATGAATTAATTTGGGATTCCTTTATTTTATATACTATTCCAAGAATTTTTTTTTTTTTTTTTTTTTTTTTTTTTTTGTTGTGTTTTGAATTTCTTCTGAGGGGATATATGAAAATATTATTTTAATTATTTTCTAATATATTTTTTTATTTGAAAGGTGTAAAGAGAATACGAACATATTTTTAAAATAAAAGCGATGACGAAGAATCTCGTACTTCGATTAAATGTAAATATATATAATATATATTATGTATATGTGTGTGGAATTATATAAATCATATTTAACTATTTTTTTTATTAGTATAAATTATTAAAAATTTGAAAATATATATATGTATATATTTTATTTATTTTATTTTTATAGCAATCCTTATTACATCATGTCAAAAGTTTTAATAGAACACTTTTAAATAATAAGTATAATTCAAATGCAAATATTGAAGGATCAATTAAGAGATATTTTTCCATAGGTAAATATTTGAAAAAAAAAGGATGTTTTTATGTTATTATGGGAAATATATATATATATATATATATATATATATATATATATATATATATACATATATATACATTTATTTATTTATTTATATATATATTTATATATATATATGTATTTTTTTTTTTTGTTTTTTTTTCTTACCCTTTGTAGAAACGATTAAAGTACCTAGACTTGGTGATTCAATCACTGAAGGTACGATAAATGAATGGAAAAAAAAAGTGGGTGATTATGTTAAGGCGGATGAAACGATAACAATTATCGATACCGATAAAGTAAGTGTTGATATAAATTCTAAAGCAAGTGGAGAGTTATCCAAAATTTTTGCAGATGTAGGAGATGTTGTTTTGGTAGATGCACCTTTATGTGAAATTGATACTTCTGTGGAACCACCTGAATATATTAGTAAAACTAAAGAGGAAGTAGGAGAAAGTAAAAATAATGAAAATAATTCTACATTTAATCAAATAAATAGAGATATTATAGATGAAGTTAGTAAAAATGAAAAAAGTCTGTTTGTAAAAGATCCTATTAATTTTGGTAATAATTATGAATCAATAAATGAAAGAACCGAAAGAAGAGTCCGTATGTTACCTATAAGAAAAAGAATTGCAGAACGATTAAAGGAATCACAAAATACATGTGCTTTATTAACAACATTTAATGAATGTGATATGTCTAAGGCAATGTTATTAAGAAGTGAATTAAAAGATATTTTTCAAAAAAAATATTCATGTAAATTAGGATTTGTATCTTTATTTATGTATGCATCAACTTTAGCTCTAAAACAAATGCCAAATGTAAATGCATATATAGAAAATGATGAAATTGTATATAAAAATTATATAGATATATCTGTAGCAGTAGCTACACCTAATGGATTAACAGTTCCAGTTATAAGAAATTGTCAAAATAAAAATTTACCACAATTAGAATTAGCCTTATCTGATTTAGCTACAAAAGCAAGATCAAATAAATTATCAATTGATGATTTTAGTGGTGGTACATTTACAATATCTAATGGAGGTGTTTTTGGTAGTATGTTAAGTACTCCTATTGTTAATATGCCACAGTCAGCTATTCTAGGAATGCATACAATAAAAAATAGACCTGTAGTTGTAAATAATGAAATTGTAATTAGACCAATTATGTACCTTGCACTTACATATGATCATAGATTATTAGACGGAAGAGAAGCCGTACAATTTTTATGTGCAATAAGAGATTATATAGAAAACCCTAATCTAATGTTAATTGATTGTTAACATATTTATATCCAAAAATGGGAATGCATATGTATATGCAAATGTTATTATATTAACCATAGTATTGTAACATGAATATATAAACATATATATATATATATAAATATATATATATATATATATATGTATATATTTATTTTTCTTTTATTTTTTTTTTTTTCGAATGTATTATTAATTACCTATTTCAAAATTAATTATAATTCAAAATAGTTATATTTGCAAATCATAAACAAGACAAAATGTTTTGAACATAAAAACATATAAACAAAATTTAAATATAAAATTAAAAATATATATATATATATATAATATATATATGTACACATTTGCAAACAATGAAACATTTTAAAATTTATTTTTCAATATCTCATAACTTATTCCCTATTAAAACATTAATATATAAACTTTAAAAAAAAAAAAGGAAAAAATATATAAAAAAAAAATTAAATGATAAAACATATAATATCAGATAAAAGAATTAATTATAATATTGTCTTTATATTATTACATAGTAAAACCCATTTAATTATTTCAGTTGTCCCCTTTTAAAGTATCATCCTATTAAAAGAAAATATATATTTTGTATGTAAGTATGTATTGATTATGCATTTTATATTAACTATCAAAAAAAAATATATATTCACATGAAAATAAATAAAAATATAAATATATATATTTATATATTTTTCCCTTTACATTTAAATTTTCCTCTTCTAGATCCTTCATCTTTTCTTGATTATACATTTCGTCAATCCAAACTAAAAAATAAATAAATAAATAAATAATATATATATATATATATACATCTTCTACAAATTAAATAATAAAAAGGATAATATATATAATAATAAAGATGTATTTCAATAAATTATATAATACTTGGCTTATAATGATCAGCTTTTTTGGTCTTCGAATAATTGACATGAATCCTTTTTCCATTCAATTCAAAATTATTCATATTGTACAGTGCATGTTTTGCATCATCGACTTCTACATATTCCACAAAAGCAAAACCTCTATTTTTTTCTTTGAAAAATTAAAAGAAAGGAAACAAAGAAATTTTAATATATAATATAAATATAAATATATATATATATATATATATATATATATAATATAGTGAAACACATATAATATCATATATATTTACTTATTAAAATTAATGTGTTTTTTTTTTTTTTTTTTTTTTTTTTTTTCTTTAATATATATGGCTTACTTGTAGTCATATTTAAAGGCACTTCAATATTCCTTATATCACCAAAAGATGAAAAAATATCATACAAACTTTTTTCGTCTATCGTTTCATCAATGCCTCCAACAAACAAAATATCTGTTGCATTATTATCACTCATCTTTTTTATTTATTTATTTTTTTTAATATATGAATTACAAAAAAAAAAAAAAAAACAAAAGAAGAAAAAAAAAAATTATATCAATTTTATGTTATATACTTTTATGTATTAATATATATTTTACTTTAAAAAAGAAAAAAAAAAAAAAAAAAAGAATATTTTAATATTTCATATAATTTAATTCCTCCATTTTCTTTATATACTATAAAAAATATATATTTATTATATTATATATATAATTATAATGTAGGATCCTTTTTATAAATTAATAAGAATGAACAAAATATTCTCTAAGATTATAAAAATACAGAATAAAGAAAAAATATGCATATATATTATTATATAAATTATCTTCTTTTAAAATTATGGATTAGGGAAAAAAAAAAAAAAAAAAAATGAATAATTATTTCGGATATATATATAAGAAAATATATATTATTAAATATATATATATATATTTATATATATTCCATATAAAGTGTAATAAGAATATTTGTATATTAAATTAATTAAAAAAAAAAAAAAACATTAAAAAAAGTAATATTAGTTTTCTTTATAATTTTAAATTATAATAGATAGAAAATTATTTTGAAAGTATATAAAAATTTATTTTATAATTTCAAGATGATAAATAAAATAATAAAATATATTCCTATAAAACGTAAAGATTAGTATTATTTATATATAGACGTATAAATAAAACCAAAACAACGGGTTAAATTTTGTCTATATATTATCATTAATAGGAAGATATTATATTATTCATTATATGTATTTACATTAAAATTAAGCGCATTGAATTATATATTATATATATATATATATATATATAAAGAAGGAAAAAGGGAATTTTCGTATTATTTATATTATATACATATATATATATATATATATATATATATATATATTATATGAATAAATTTTTCTTTATGTTAAAAATTTGAAATATCTTATCCTCCCATCTTTATTCTTTATATTTAATTTAAAATAATTAAATTTATTTAAATAAATAATTTCACATACAAATATTATTTCTCAGTTGTAATTTGTTTAAATTCTCAATAGAAGAATTATTAAATTATTGTTTTTGTTTCTCTTTTTTTGGTTACTATATATTATATGTATGTATGTGATGACTATCTGTTCATATTAAAATATAATATCTATAATTTTTAAAGTAGATCTAAGTATCATACAACCACATTTGTATTTTATAAAGTGGAAATTTATTGTATAAAATTGGTAGAATCAATAAATTTTGATCTTATTAATATTTTTTTTTTTTTTTTTTTTTTGATTGATTGATTTTTAAATAACCGTGTCTAATTTAATGAAAAGAATTAACAAGAAAAATTGCAGTAATAATGATGAGAAAAATCTTTTAATATATGATAAGTCTAGTAAAATAGGATGCATATATTTTATAGGTATGAGTACAAATATGTATCGAGGTAAAATTATTCTTAAGAAAAATTCTATTAGCGAAAAGATTGTTCGATATACTAATTTAAATGATCATTTATTATTAATAAAGAATGGAGATTTTAATTTTAAACAAACAGCAATATTAATTAAAGGTATAACTGCTTTATTACATAGACAATTTGAAGTATTATTAAGTGATTTTTATTCTATGTATAAGAAATTATTATATAGTCATTTGAATATAAATAATAATAATAATAATTTAAATGGTATAATGAAAAAATTAAGAAGAAATAAAAAATTTAAAATAAAAAAAAACATTTTATCATTACACGATGTAGATTATGAAAATAATGATAGGAAAGATTTATTTATGAATAATGGTGGAAATTATTTATATAAAAATAAGAATATAGCTAATATAAATGATATATTATTAAAAGAAAGTAATGAATTTCATTTAAACGATTATAATTTTGGAAATGATGATTTTCTTAATGAAGAAAATATGATATATAAGGATATGCTTACAAATTCATCATCTTTTCAATATTCTAAAGTTAATAATTTTTATACAGTTAATGTGGATATGAATAATTTTAATACCAATGCTTTTACACAAGATATGAAAACACAAAGTAATATAAATCATACCTTAATTTTTAATGAAAAAGAACAAAAAAATAATATACATAATATAAAAATAAATAATATTTCTACTGATAGTTTGTTTACAAGTAAAGATATGAGTCTTAAAGAAAATGATTTTTCATATAGTGGTATGATGAATAGTATCCTTTTTAATAATGATATTATTATGAAAAATAATATAAATGAAAAATATAAAAATATAAATCATGAACTTGAAGAAAATAACTACCAAAAAAAAATATATATTATAAACAATAATAATAATAATAATATTAATATTAATAATAATAATAATAATAATAAAAAGAGGATGCATTCCGAAATAGATGATGAAATTATTTTAAAAGATAATGTATGGTATGATTTATATAAAAAAAATAAAAAATATAAAATGTCTTCTACAAATTATGTTGATTACAATTTTAAACAAATTGATTATTTTTGCCTTTTTTTTTTAAATAAAGAAAAACAAAATAAAAAAAATAATACATATAATACTATACCTTTTGTTAATTTTTATAAACAAACCAAAAATTATATATCATTAGATGCTAGGAAAGAGTTATATAACTTATTAGATCTAAGCATTCTAGAAAACCAAAAAAGTAATATGCAACCTAATAATCTGAAACTTATTCAAACAAAATCATCATTATCATCATCATTTAAAGAAAAAACAGATAAAAAGGATTTAAACTTTGAACAACTAAGACAAAACTTTAATGAAAATTATTTCTTAGATGTTCAATTAGAAAATAATAATAATGAAAACATAAAAAAAAGAAAATATACAAAAAATGATTCCTCAATAAATATTTCATATGATATGAATTATGATTTTGATCAAATGAGTGATTTAAACAATAAAATATATGATGATCAATCAATTGACTTTAATAATAATAGAGGAGAAAATAAATTATCATTTCAATATAATAATAATAATAATATTACATTAAGTGATAACTTTAAAGAAACAATTAGTGTTCCATCCAGTAAGTTAGTTAATAGAAGATCATGTACATCTTCACAAAATAATTATGATGAAGAATTACAAAAATTAAAAAAATATATTTCCAAACTTACTATTTATAATCATAATATTATAGAATTTGATAATATCTTCCCTTCAAAAAAAATATCAGATAAAAATATTTCCCTCATCTTTTATAATCTACTAGTACTTGCATCAAATGATGAATTAGATTTAATTCAAAACTTTCCAAATAATAAAATACTTATACAAGTATATTAAAATATATATATATTTAATAAGTTTAAAAGAAAATGACAAATGAATATAAATCATATTTTTTTAAATTCAAACGAAAAAAAAACAAAAAAATAATAAATAATAAATAAAAAATAATAAATAAAAAATAAATAAAAAATAAATAAAAAATAAATAAAAAATAAAAAATAAATAAAAAATAAAAAATAAATAAAAAATAAAAAATAAATAAAAATTTGTATATATATATATATAATATATACTATCGATAAATTTGTTTTTTTGTGTGTGTTTACAACACTTATTTCTCTCATTTTATGTATTAACTAGTTATGATATATTTCATCCTCCTAAGTATTGACAGTATTTTTGAGCCCAAAATAGCACGTTTTACCTAAATAATGGGGAAAAAAAAAAAAAAAAAAAAAAAAAATTGTATATATATATATATATATATATATATATATATATATTTATTTATTTATTTATTTATTTATTCATATTTATGTAGTAAATTAATACAAAGACATTTTATTATACATATAAAAAATAAATTTCATTATATTATATCTTACAACATGGAAAATAAACACGGGTTCAGTATATGTCACGTTCATATAGGTTATCATATTTTCAATAATTGAAGAATAATTATTCATATAAATATTATGTTTTTGGTTTAATGTATTATACACATTTGAATCCATAGAGACCATAAAATCATGTTTATCTTTTTTTACATTTCTTGGAATATTTATATAATAACTTAAATCTCTTAAAAATAAATATCTAAATTTATTTTCAATATCATTTATGGGGGATATAAAAGGAGTATATAATTGTTTACCATAATGTTTTAAAACTTCATAATTACTAAATTTATATATCATATTTTTAAAACTATCTTTTGTTATTCTGTATATAAAAGTAACGTCCAGGAATTTTACTTTTATAGGAACATATGAATCGTCATAAATGTTATTCTCTAGTAGTTTAACATTTTTACCGTCTAACCATTTTAAGCAGTTAATAATTTTATTATTGGATTCCTGTAAAATATAAAAATGTATTGAAATATATACACACACATATATATACATATATATATACATACATATATACATACACATATATATACATACACATATATATACATACACATATATATACATACACATATATATACATACACATATATATACATACACATATATATATTTTTTTTTTTTATGTAGTATAAATGTTAGTATATATATTACTTCCTTATATACATATTATATATAACCAATAAAGGTCAATTTTATTATTATTATGATTATTTATTACCTTTAAATTAAAATATACCCCTTCACGTATATCGGGAAATATATACTTTAATTCATCCTTTAACACAAAATATAATATCAAATTGTTTTGTTTAATTGCTGACATTAAAAATTCTGATGTATATAGATTTACTTGATGATTTTTTAAAATATTTTGAAATATAAATTTGATTACTCCTTCATTATTTTTATATAAAATATTTATTTTATTTTTTCTTGTTCCTATTTTTAACACCAGCTCATATTGGAATATTTGTCCTCGGTCAGTTAAAAAGGTACAATAATTTCTATCGTCAAATGGTATTTGTGTTTCTAACCATCTTATTATTAGATACATAAGGTCAGTTAATGTAGAAATTTGATTTTCATATGTTTGTAAATTCATTATATCTGTTATAATATTAAATTTTATTTTTCTAATTCCTGAAGATTCTTTTTCATCAAATTGTAAAGTGTCATCATTATTTAAATGTACAAAAACGGATGGTATTATTATTTGATCAAACACGTTTGTTGTATGTTGATCCGAATGATACATAATAACTTTTTTATGTAAAAATTCTAAGCATTTAACTAGTCTATATTGATATCCTTGATATTTACTTCTCATTATAACCATATTAATATTTTTTTTTATATTTAATGAACGATCTTTAAATTTTAATTTACTTATATCAATAGGTTGTTCATTAAATTCATCGGCATAATTATTAATAGATGGTTGTAATATATAATCTTTCTGCTTTGTTCTTCCATTCCACTTTTCATGAATAGTATCAGATATAGTTACTAGACTTATTAAAGGGGCACCTAATACTCTATGATTATAATAATTAATTGTAGATTTAATAACATAATCTGGATCATTTAAATTTATATTATATAATAGAGATATAATTTTATTAAAAGATGTTTCTTTAATAAGCTTCTCTGTTGAATTATTATAAAAGAATGTATTATATTCATTAATTAATAAACAATCAAAAAATGAAAGACTTATATTTTCAATATTTGAATGAACACTTTTATTAAGTTCAGATTTATAATTCCTATATATAAAATATATTATATCTTTTAAGGTAATTTCATTATATCTTAAATATGATATATAAAATTTTAAATAAAAATAACTATTGGAAGTTAGACCTATTTTTATTTTAATAGTTTCTTTTTTTCTATTATATGTAATATCTCGATGATATATAGTGCCTTTCTTGTCCATTTTTTCTGCACATTTTATTAAAGTACTATAATATACAAAATGTAGACTATTCTTAAGAATAACATCTAAATGTACATTATTAGGTATTGTATAATCTAAAGTATTATTCATATCTTTATAATCTTTTGAAATCATTATATCTTCTTCTTTTTTTAAATCTTTTAATATACTTCCTATAGGTTTATGTAAATCTATTATAGGATTCTTTATATTAAATTCTTTTATAGTATTATCTGCATATTTTACTTTCGTATGATTATAATTAACTCCTTTACATAAATTTTTATGTTTCCAAAACATATCATTTAATAGGATAGCCAAATTTACATTCATATCTCTAATTGCAGAATTGTCTAATTTTAAAATTGTTTTACGAATTAATGATATATTATTTTCATTATTAATACCATAAATATCATCATAATTAATTTGAAATTTATTCAATCCTGTTTCCATATTTTTTTTTTCTTTTAATTTATTGGATATATCTTCTGATTCCTTTTTCATATATAATAAAAAATTATTAAATTTATTAAATTTATTTAAATTATTATTATAATCAATCTCTTTAAAAACTTCTATCATATGTTTATTATACATTTTCTCCATTTCATCTTCTGCTTTATCATTAAGTTTAATATCTATAATATGAAAATTTATATACAAATCAGTATATTTTTTTCTGCTCGAATAATTATTATAAATATGTTGAATTATTAATAAATTACTCCATTCATTAAAATTAAATCTATTCATACATTTCTTTATAACTGTTTCAAACGTATCTTCACTATTTTCTTTTAATGGAAACATCTGATGTTCATATATTTTAAATTCATATGATAATCTTTCATAGAGAGTAAAATAACCATAAAATAATAAAGCTTTTAGTATAACCATTTTATAAATATTATAATTACTTCCATTTGTTTTTTGATTTAATATTGATATCATATCAGGTTCCGTAATTTTTTGTAATATATTTAAAAGATTTTTCACATTATCATCTTTATCTTTAATATATGTTACATCTTTTTTAATAAGTGAATATATATCAAATATATCAGGTCTATATTTTTCATATTCAATTGAAAATATTTTCATTATTGTTCCAATAATTGAATCTTTTACATTTTGACAAGACTGGTTTAATTTTTTTATATTGATTTGCTTTGCTACATCCTTTGAATTATTTTCACTTTTACTATGGGTGGAAGTTTTTTTTAATATTCCTTTTATTATTATTGGTTCTGTTTTTTCTATATTATTATTGTCACCATTTTTTATGTTATTTTCATCCTTTTTTATATTATTGTCATCATTTTTTGTTTTATTGTCATCATTTTTTGTTTTATTGTCACCATTTTTTATGTTATTGTCACCATTTTTTATGTTATTATCACTATTTTTTATATTATTTTCATCCTTTTTTATATTATTGTCATCATTTTTTATATTGTGGTCATCCTTTTTTATATTATTGTCATCATTTTTTATATTATTGTCATCCTTTTTTATATTATTGTCATCCTTTTTTGTATTATTGTCATCATTTTTTATATTATTGTCATCATTTTTTGTATTATCGTCATCATTTTTTGTATTATTGTCATCATTTTTTATATTGTGGTCATCATTTTTTATATTATTGTCATCATTTTTTATATTATTGTCATCCTTTTTTATATTATTGTCATCCTTTTTTATATTATTGTCATCCTTTTTTGTATTATTGTCATCATTTTTTGTATTATCGTCATCATTTTTTGTATTATCGTCATCCTTTTTTATATCACTTGAATCCTTTTTTTTATCAATTGAATTCCTTTTTTTATCACTTGCATTCTTTTTTTTATCAATTGAATTCTTTTTTTTATCACTTGCATTCTTTTTTTTATTAATTGAATTCCTTTTTTTAACCCTTGCATTCTTTTTTTTATTACTTGCATTTTTTTTTTTATCACTTAAATTCTTTTTTTTATCACGTGAATTGTTTTCTACATTATGATCCGAATTTATGTATAATTGAGAAAAGGATACGGCAATATTCATATTTAATGAAGTGTTATAATCCCTTCTTCCTTTATCTATTGAATGTATGTCTTTTTTGTTTGATGGAACATTAAAAATTTTTTGATTTTTTGTTTTATCATCATAATTTATAGTACAAGTATCCCTGAAGGTCACCCTTTCACGCTTCTTATTCATGTTAATATTGTGATTTACATTAGTATTCTCGATATGTTTATCATACGTAATTTTATTTTGAATATTTGGATTGTATACCTTTTTATTAAGCTCTCTTTTATTAACTGTAATATTATCTACATTTATAATGAACGTTTGAGGAATTTGGCTTTCTAAAAGTTTCATATGCATTTCAGCTTGAGCATAATTAAAAGAAGGGTATCTATTATGAATCCATCTATATATATATTTATTAGATAATAATTTCTCCATAATATGTACAGATACCTTTTTATATGATCTATGTTTAGATTTATCAAATCTCTTTTTTTTAAATGGATTTGATGATTTAATCCATAGATAAACCATTGGATTTCTTTTTATTATATTTAATGCATATTTATCTAATGATAATGATATTTTTCTTTTTGCAACACTTTTTAAAAAGAAACCATTTTTAATTAAAACTGTTGATAAACTTAGACCTAATGAAAAAACATCACTTTTCAATTTATTTATGATATGATAAAAATAAGATTTTAATTTTTCAGGAGCAATATAAACCAAACTTCCTTTAAAATTATTTAATTTTCCTTCTTCAACTATACTATTAAAATCTTTTAAATATATATTTAATTCATTATTTAAATAATCAATTAAAAAATTGTCTGCTTTAATATTTGAGTGTACAAGACCTAATGTATGTAAAGTAAATAATTTAGAGCTTAATTTTAAAAATATATCATATTTTAAATCAACAGAATTTTGTATTAATTCACGATTATTCATAGCAAAATCTATTGAATTATTTATATCTAGTTTTTTAATTTGTATTGCATAAGGATATATATCTTTATTTAACTTATATTGTATATTATTAAAAACAAATTTACTTATATAATTTTCATTCCTTTTTACAATTCCATATGGAATTTCCCAATTCAAAACTTTTAAAGCACATTCGTATGTAATAGACAACAATTTATTACTAATAAAATTAATATGAGATATATTAAAAGTATCTTCATTATAAAAATATTTTGCATTCTTATAGTTTCTACAAGGACTATTTCTAGCATTTATTAAATGGTGTACTAATAATAAATATGATTTTAATTCATTTTCAAATATTCGATTGTTATAAGGATCAACATGATGATTATCACTATTGTCGTTATGATAAAAAAATCTTATATTTGAATAATATGGATAAATGTTTGCCTTAACAGTTAATTCTTTTTTACCTTTCTGTACTATAGGTAATTCTTTCTTATCAATTAAAGTGAAACTATTTAAAACTTTAATATATTCCATTTTTATTTTCTTATTAATTGATTCATCAAAAAACTCTAATTTAATTACACAGAAAATATCATCACCTAATAACCAATTTAATATATACGTATCTTCCCATTCTTGCTCCATATAACCTACAACCATTTTTCTCGGTAGGAAACTTAATGATGTATATCTATTTAAATCTTCATCTATATCAAAATTTGATTTATTACTATTCTGGGGGATATCATATGTCTTTATGTCATCAACAACAGATTGTGTTTCCTTATCATTCAAATTAATACTACTTTGAACCGTTGAATCTTGGGAAATTTTATCTTTTTGACTAATTAGGTGTTCTGAATGTACGTCTGATATGTTACTAAGTGTGGAACTTTCATCTGAAGGTGATATTTCTTCATGTTTCTGTTTTTCTTTTAAAGCTAATAGATCATTAACTTGGGGTGTAGGTAATGATTCATCATCACTATCAGACATTTGATAGTTTGTAAAATATCCCTCTGGTCTTCTTTGATAAAATGAACCAATATCATTATCAGATGAATTATCTTCAAAATAGGTAGATATAGAATCCTTTTCTGATTGTTCATCATCTAATATATATTCATCAGATGAGGAATTTTTATACATTTCTAAATTATCAGTAGAATTTGATTTTTTCAGAGAATAGACATTAATATTATCGGGTAATTTGTCATATAAAAAATAATCACCTTTTAATTTATCATCAAATTTTTTTTTTTCAAATGATACATTTTCTATTGATAAATTTTCCTCTTCACTATCACTCATGTTACTCGTATCTAATTTTCCTTTTATTAATTCATCATGACTAGATATAAATCCTTTTTTATATTTATTATTATCAGATAATCGATTTTGTTTCACTGAAGATTGTTCTTCATTTAAATTCATATCATAAAGGGACATAAAATAATTTGATTCATCATTTAGGTAATTTTTTAATTGTGTTAAATGTTCCGCAGCAGTTTTTAAAGTTGTACTACACTTTCTTGTGTTATCATGGATATTATTTTTATCAGACGATACATTTACTGCTGATAAATTCCCATTTTCACTATTTTTCACATGACTAACATCTAATTTTTCTTCACTATCACTCATGTTACTTGTATCTAATTTTTCTTTTACTAATTCATCTTGACTGGATATATTTTCATCCTTATCTTTATTATTATCAGATAAGTCATTTTTATTTCCCGATGATTGTTCTTCACTTAAATTCATATCATAAAGGGACATAAAATAATTTGCTTCATCATGTAGGTAATTTTTTAATTGTGTTAAATATCCCATAGCAGTTTTAAAAGTTGTACTACACTTTCTTGTTGTATCATCGATATTATTTTCATCAGACGATACATTTTCTATTGATGAATATCCCTCTTCACTATCACTCATGTTACTCACATATAATTTTCCTTCACTATCACTCATGTTACTTGCATCTAATTTTTCTTCATTATCACTCATGTTATTCACATATAATTTTGCTTCACTATCACTTATGTTACTAGTATCTAATGTTCCTTCACTATCACTCATGTTACTCGCATCTAATTTTGCTTCACTATCACTCATGTTACTAGTATCTAATGTTCCTTCACTATCACTCATGTTACTCACATTTAATTTTCCTTCACTATCACTCATGTTACTTGTATCTAATTTTTCTTTTACTAATTCATTGTGACTGGATATATTTTCCTCCTTATCTTTATTATTATCAGATAGGTTATTTTGATCCACCGGAGTTTGCTCTTTATTTAACTTAATATCATCACTACTTTTGTCATCACTGTTTTTATCATCACTAATTTTATCATCACTACTTTTATCATCACTAATTTTATCCTTCGTGGTCATATTATTTTCTGATTTATGTTGAAAGAAATCTTTAATTTTTGTAAAATATCCCATAGCAGTTTTTAAAGTTGTACTACCATCTTTTGTTTTATCATGAATTTTATTTTCATCAGATGGTACGTTTTCTGCTGATAAATTTTCATCTTCACTATTTTTCACATGACTAACATCTAATTTTCCTTCACTATCACTCATGTTACTCGTATCTAATTTTTCTTTTACTAATTCATCTTGACTGGATATATTTTCGTCGTTATCTTTATTATTATCAGATAAATCATTTTGATCCCCCAAAGTTTGTTCTTCATTTAATTTAACATCATCACTACTTTTATTATCACTACTTTTATCATCACTACTTTTATCATTAGTGTTCATATAATTTTCTGCTTCCTTTTCTACGTAACTTTTTAATTTTGTAAAGTATCCCATAGAAGTTTTTAAGGTTGTACTACCATCTTTTGTTTTATCATCAATTTTATTTTCATTAGATGGTATATTTTCTGTTGATAAATTTTCATCTTCATTATTTTTAATATCATCTTTCAATTTTTCTTCACTATCACTCATGTTACTTGTATCTAATTTGTCTTTTACTAATTCATCTTGACTGGATATATTTTCCTCGTTATCTTTATTATTATCAGATAAATGATTTTGATCCCCCAAAGTTTGTTCTTCATTTAATTTAACATCATCACTACTTTTATTATCACTACTTTTATCATCACTACTTTTATCATCACTACTTTTATCATCACTACTTTTATCATCACTACTTTTAGCATCACTAGTTTTATCATCACTGGTTTTATCATCACTGGTTTTATCATCACTACTTTTATCATCACTACTTTTATCATCACTACTTTTATCCTTAGTGGTCATATTATTTTCTGATTTATTTTGAAAGAAATATTTAAATTTTGATATATATCCCTTAATGTTATTTAAAGTGGAACTTTCACTTTTTTTGGTATCATCAATTTTCTTAGGTTCACTTAATTCAGTTGAATCATTTACATTTTGTATACTTATAATGTCTTCGTTAGAATCATCTTTTTTATTGTCTCCATTTTTATCAGTATTGATACTAGTAGTAGTACTAGTATCATCTACATATTCCATAGTATCAAAAAAAACATCATCATCCCAATCAATATCTTCTTCATTTAAGTATGAATCCGAATTTTCAATTTTGTCAGATATTTCACTAATCATATCATAAAAAATATTACTATCATATGATATATTATCATCATTGTCTACTTCAGAATTAAAATTATCATCACCAATATTATTATCATCATTGTTCACTAGATGGGTTTCATTTTTTTCAGATGATTCATCTTTCTTTTTTTCATCTTCCCTTTCTTTATTATCACTTTTCAACTTTTCTTTTAATTCTAGAAATGAAAATTGATTGTGTTTATTTATACATTTCATATTATTATAACTTATATTATAATTACTAAACATATGTTTTTCCTCTTTTTTATTGGAATATATATTACTTATCTCATTGTTCTTGTGATTTATATTTTCAGAATTATTTTTTTTTGACAATTCATATTTGGTGTTATATATTCTATTAATATCTTTTACTTTACTTTTTTTATCTGTCCTATATGTATCATTTTTTTCAAGTGTATCATATGTTGTACCTTGATCATTCTTATTTATATTCTTTTTATTTTTCTCTATAAAACTATAAGTATCTTCTTTCTCGTAAAAACTTATATTACGTATCCCCATATCACTATTACCAGAACGTTTAGAAAGATAAAAATGAGGATAGTAATATTTGTATCGAGTACTATTAATAAAATGTACACATAACCAAGAAAATATATTATTATAATTTACAATACCCTTATTTTGTAATTCAAAATGTACAGAAGAATATTTATTTAAATAGAAATAGTCATAAGGTTTATTTATATAAGAATGTTCATCCATTAAAATTTCAAACTCAAATTTATTACTTAAAATTCGAATATCCTTAGATAATTTCGAATCATAATTATAAATATTATGATCATCCGTTTCAAATATGATAACGTCTTTAAATTCTTCATTCTCGATTATATGATCCCTTAACAGGTTGTACAGGACAAAACGATTTTCCAATCTTTTGGCTATAAAAAAAAAAATAATATAATAATATAATAATAAAATAAATAAATAAATAAATAAATAAATAAATACATACATACATGTATATATATATATATATATATATATATATATATATGTTATAAGGTAAAAAAAAATATATAACTAAATGAACATATCATATAATGAAAATTTTTTTTTTTTTTTTTTTGTATCTATACTATTATATTATTTTATTGTATTATAATAAATTATACATATGTAGATCAATATAAATTAAGTGTATTAAATCTTTTTAGTATGAATATTCTTACAGTCAATTAGTGCCATACACACAATTCTATTATTTGTTTGCATCCTTCTAAATGATATATATTTCGTTTTGTTAAACGATGACAAACTTTTTAGTAGTATATTATCTTTTTGTATAGTAATATTTAATGAACTGTTTTTTTTAATATCCATATTATTTGTAATATCCGTATTATTTTTAATATCCGTATTATTTGTAATATCCGTATTCTTTTTAATATCCTTACTATTTGTAATATCCGTATTATTTGTAATATCCGTATTATTTGTAATATCCTTATTATTTTTAATATCCATATTATTTGTAATATCCGTATTATTTTTAATATCCATATTATTTGTAATATCCGTATTATTTTTAATATCCTTAATATTTGTAATATCCGTATTATTTGTAATATCCGTATTATTTTTAATATCCTTACTATTTTTAATATCCGTATTATTTGTAATATCCGTATTCTTTTTAATATCCTTATTATTTTTAATATCCTTGTTATTTTTAATATCCTTATTATTTTTAATATCCTTATTATTTTTAATATCCTTATTATTTTTATTATCCGTATTATTTTTAATATGAGAATTCGTAAAAAAGAAATTAATATATTCTAAATATTTCCTCTTAGCATTATAAAAAGTGTCTATATTATAAAGAAAATTATCATAAGTTATATTAACTTTTTTTTTTAAGCTTTTCCTTATCAATTCAAATTCATCTCTCTCTTGCTTTGTAAAAGATATATCTTCTATTTGTTTTTCATGAGAATTATTACATGTTATTGAGATATTATAAGAATTTTTTTTCAAAATTTTCATATCAGCAGTTACCCATTTTTCTGTTTGATCTATATTTTCACTAAGCGCATTTTTAACTAATGCAAATGTTGATATATAAATTTTATTATTTTTAAAAAATTGAAATTTTGCTTCATATAATTCTTTTTGATATTCATCATAAAATGATTTAACATAAACTAACTTTAACCTACCTCTTATATAAGGAAAATTTTTAATTTCATTAAAAGGTATATAAATAATAGGTATACTTTTTTTAGTTTTTTTATTATTATTATTTCCTTTTTTATTATCTGTAGAAACATTTTTTAAAACACTATTTCTTTGCTTATACATATATTTTAAATTTTCTATTTTAATAGTTGGAAGAATATTACTAACATTACTATTATCACTTAACTTACTATTAACACTACTTATAGTATTACTACTACTAACAGAACTTATATGACTATTAGTATCTTCTAATCCTTTTACTAATATTTTCTTATTGTGAACTTCTGTCTTTTTTGTATTCTTCCCTTTATTATTATTCCCATTAGGAATTTCTCTCATCTCATTTTTATACGCACTCTTTTCCTCTTTTGTATTCGTTGCCTTTTGATGAACATTTTTTGGAAATTCTTCTTTTGAACTTTTTATTTTTAAAGAATATATAAAAAAACGGAAACCATAGTCTTTCCTTTTTATATACTCGTTTAATATGAAAATGATAGTGTTTAGAAGAAAAATGTTCTTAAAAAATAAAAATATTTTCATCGTGATGATTCATAGGACATATAAAGGGCTAGTCGACAACATTATTTTATGCATATAATTTATATGCATAAAATTTTTTATGTTTATATATACATATATCTTTGTGTATATATATACGTTTATGTATACACAAACATATGTGTATACATATATTTTAATATATATAATATATTCAAATATATATATATATTTTTAATTATTTATTTTTAATTATATATTTTTAATTTAAATATTATATATAATAAAAAATAAGTACAACACTATAAATAGATAAACAAGAATTATATATTAATCGAACATACATCTTTTTATATTAAAAATTATTTATGGTTACAATTGTTGAAATTCAATGAAAATATCGGTTCCTATCTGATATATAAATTTTGTATTTTTTTTTTTTTTTTAATCATACTGTATATACGTAAGAATATTATGCATATATATACAATATATATGTTTTTTTTTTTTTTTTTTTTTTTTTTTTTTTTTTTTTTGAAATAACCAAAAGAAAAATAGTAACAGATATGAAAATATGTTATATTTATACATAACGAAAATGATAAATACAAGAAAAATTTATATATTTTTATAAAATATAAGAGATACAGATAGACTAATATATATAATTTAATAAAATGACGCATTTTCTTTTTTTATTTTTTTTAATGTATTAGGTGCACAATAATGCACTTTATATTGAATATTATTTTTTTTTTTAAATGAATACATCAATGTAGACTATATCCCTTACAAAAATGAACATTCTTATAAATATATATATATATATATACATATATATATATATATATATATATATTTGTATTTCATTTATATGGAGAATAATTATTAAAAAAATAAATCACCATATAAAATTATTTTTATTATATACAGATAAGAATAACTTGTATGCTGTTTATTTTTTAAATACAACAGGTTCCCACAATTGATAAATATATTATATATATATATATATATATATAAATAAATACAAGAACATATTATTTTAAATAATTATCCATATTCTTTTTTTCTTGTTTATATTTCTATTTATTATATATATTCCAAAGACACCAAAAAAAAAAAATTAGAAGGAAAAATGAAGCATATGCCCTTTTTTTTTACAACTCTATATGAATATAATATAAAATAATATACAAAAAAAGAATAAATCATGTTATATTATAATATTATTAAAAAAAAAAAATTTTGATTAATAAAATAACAAATTAAATTATAAGGTTTTTTATTATAAAAAAATAATATTTTATATTTTATTCTTTATATATATATATATATTAATATAACCCAATTGTTCTTATTGTATTTTATATTTTTTGTTTATAATAATATTTATCATGACTTTAATGCTAAAATTTGTATGCGAACACATCATTCATTTTAAATAATAAATTTATAAACGGAATTTTTTTTTTTTATATATTGTTATTTTCTATTAATTTATAATTTTTATCTTTTTTTTTTTTTTCATTATAAAATTTGAATATTTTTATTATTTTTTACTATTTCATTTATTTTTTAAAAAAACCTTTTATTGTTTTTGATTACTATTAATATTTTATTACTTATTTTTTCCCATCTTATGTTTTTTTTTTTTTTTTTTTTTAGAATGTTATATTTATTGGTTTATTTTTTGATATATTAATTTTCGTTATATGTTTTTATATTTATAATAATTAATATTACAAAAATAAAGATATATAATAAAAAAAAAAATATAATTTTTTTTAAGAATATTGATTTAATCTGATTTTTCATATAATATGAACTATTTTTAATTATACAAAAATATACATATAATAATATAATATACTTTGATTTTATTTTTTTTTTCGTTATAAATATTCTGTTGTATCCATATTATATGCTTGTAAATGTTATTTATGTAAATTTTAAATAATAATATATATATGTACATTTCATTTTTTTCAAAGTACATATATATATAAATTAATCTATATAAAATTAATATAAGAACAAAATGGGCAAAGGAAGCAATGCTTGTGTAAGCATCAAAAATAAAACAAAAGGATATACATACATACATACATACATACATACATACATACATACATACATACATACATACATACATACATACATACATACATACATACATACATACATACATACATACATACATACATACATACATACATACAGTCATACATACATACAGTCATACATACATACATACATAAATACATACATGCATACATACATACATGCATACATACATACAGACATACATACATACAGACATACATACATACAGACATACATGCATACATACATACATACATACATACATACATACATACATACATACATACATACATACATACATACATACATACATACATACATACATACATACATACATACAGACATACATATATTATTATTAATATATATGTTTTTTTTTTTTTTTTATTAATAGAAAAGAAACCAGGCTAGGGAAAGAAAAAATGTAGAAGTTAAAGGAGGAAAATCTCAATTAAAGGCAAACAAGGAAGCATTAAATGTAACTTGCAAGGTAAAATAAGAAAGACAATATATCATAAAAATATTTTTAAATTATTCATATAAAATATAATGAACTGTTTTTGAAAAGGAAAAAAATGAACATATACACATAAAATTGCCGTTCATTTCTTTCTATTTTATTTTATATTATTTTATATTATTTTATATTATTTTATTTTATTTTTGTAAAGGTATGCTATACTGTTTTTATGCAGACACAAAGTATTTCACAGCTAGCCGAACATGCACAGAATAAACATAATAAGGATGTAAAAGAATGTTTTCCACAAAAATTTATGGATACATAAAATGTGTAATTTTAAAAATTTTATTTCTTTTATCTATTTTTAATATTTTTTTTTATGTAAATGATAATTATTATCTCATTTTAATAAGTTACAACATGTTAACAATATATATATATTAATAAAGACATATATCAATCCTTTAATAAATAAATTGAAAATTAATATAAGAAATATATATATAAAAAAAAAAAAAAGAACATTTACAAATCTATAAAATTTTAAATATTTATGAAATAATTAATTCATTCTTATTAATTATAAGTTTAAAAAAAAAAAAAAAAAAACACACACAACATACACAGTATTAATAAAATAAAATACACAAATTATAAAATAATTTGAGTAAGAAAAATTATTATTTTAATTTATATAGAATTTTTCAAAGAATATAAAACTTTATATATATCACAAAAAAAATCCTCATTTTTTAAAAAGGAGGTACTGAGTAAGTGTAATAAAAGTTTCATATTTTTTAAAAGAAATGGATTAATTTCATATTTTCTTAAAACAAATTTATTATAAATAGATAATACTTTACATTTAATTCTCATTATTTGATCATAAAAAAAACTATTATAATAATGAATTATAATATTTTGTTTATTAAAGAAAAGATATATATTAATTAGTAAAATAATTATTCTATTAATTAAATTAGTAAAACAAATAATAATGTTTGAATCAAAGAAATCTACTTTTTTATTAAAACAAAAAAGATGTATATAATCATCTAAACTTTTTTTAATTTTTGAAATATATTTCATTTTTATAATTGACATAATAATTTCTATGAAATTTTTTTCATTCCACAAATTGTTATTTTCCTTACTACAATTAAAATTTGTATGGTTTAACAACAATAATTCATTCATAATATGTTTCCATGTACCTCTATATTTCAATAATCCAAAATTATTCTTATATAATATAATATTACGTATATATATATCACGTTCAAATATATCATGTTTAAATTTCTTAATATTTATATTGTTTATAAATACTTCTTTTTTTTGATTATCCATAGTATCAAGGAATGTAAAAAAATTAATGACTCCTTCTTTTTCTTTATTCTGAGAATATACTATATTGTTTTCTTGATATAATAAATTATTATTGCGTTCAGTAAGTGGTTGAACGACTGAATTAACAAAATTGATATTATTATTATTATAAACCCTTTTTATTATATTATGTTCATTATTCATTTTATTAATCCTTTTATGGTCTTTTTTATAATTATTAAGAACATTTTTTTGCTTTATGATGTTTTCCTTCTTCTCCATAATATCTATAATATTATATATATAATAGAATATAAACAAATGATTCAATGATATATTATTAATATACAAATTATACTTTTCTTGATCAAATAATTTCAATGGCTTATAATAATGTTCATCTTTAATACAAGGTTTGGTTTGATTAATACAAAAAATTAAAATAGATGAGCTGATATCTTTAAAATGTTTAATAATATAATATATAAAAAATTCAGAACAAGTAACATAATTGATATTCTTTGATAAATGTAATACATTTCTTTTCATAAATGATAGGACACTAATTTTGGTTTTATATCTAATTAATTCGCTTTCATCATTTAACATATATATTAGACAACTATATAATACAATAAAAAAGCTAGTGAACAAATTATAGCTTCTTACATATTTTAGTGGATTTTTTATATATATAATATCGAATGTTATATTTTGATTGGCAATTTTATCATGTACAATTTTTTTAATATTTTGTTGTTGTTTCTGTTTATACCACTTGAAATATTTTAAATTCGTGTCCAATATATGATAGTCACTACAATAATTATTATGATCATCATTATTATGATCATCACATTTATCACTTTTATCACTTTTATCATTATTATCATTATTATCCTTTTTTGGGGTAATCCATTTATTTTTCTTCATACCATTTTCATCACTATAACCCTTTTTCATTATGATATTCTCGTTATTTAAAATCATTTCTTCATAACTATTTGATATATTATTTTTATTCATACTAATATACTCACTTCCAACATTTCCCTTTTTATAAATATTTTTCTTTCCATCCTTAATTTGTTGATATCTCATAAAAAATTCTGATGGTAATACCCTCTTATCCATTTTAAGGATATTTTCTTTGTTTTTTATTTCCTCAGCATCATAATCAATAATACCATAATTAAGGAATGCGTTTACAAAATATTTTGCATATGTGGAAGAATTTTTATTATATAATAATGAAAAAAAATTCATAAAAATGAGTTGATAAAAATATACATAATTAAAAATATCAATTGGATAAATATTTCCATTTGATAAAGATAATTTGATATATTTCTTTTTTTCGTCATTAATATAATCATATATACTTTGTATAAAATGATTTCTTGAAACACGATTGGTAGTTGCATTTTTACAATACTGTTCTTTCATTTTTTTATTAAAATATTTTAAACAAATAAGATAACTATATGATATAATATACTTATCTAAATAATGACTATGTATATTATCTATATAATATGATTTCATTTTTTCAAATATAACTAAATTTTCAAGAGATATATATTCAACAACTGATAATATTATTTTGAAGCAATATTTTTTTATTTTCATATTATTTTTATATATATCAATAATCTCAAATAATAATAAATAAATATATATATATATTTTTTCATCGAATCTTTCATATTCTATCTCATTTATATATTCTTCTATATTATTCACTCTATTTTTTGGAGGACATGCTTTCATATTTATATCGTCTTTTTTTATATATAAAAAAGGATATACCATATTATGACAATTTTCATAAAAAAATTTAAAAGAAGAATAATTTGATGTGTTACTTAAACTATTTTCTTTTTCCTTGAATATTTTTTTTTCATTTCGTTTTATATTCAAAAACCAGTTGTATAAAAGGGATTCAATAAAAACTTCATTCTTATTATACATATATAAATCTAAAAGACAAACCAAATTACTCACCGTTTTGGTTATTTTTATTAACAATTCATTAACTAATACACATATGAACATATCATTATTATATGATAATAACTTATTATATAATAAAATAACTATATTTTTATTTATACAAATACTTATTTTGTTATATAAAATATTTAATATTTGCAGAATTAAGAAATTTTCTGTATATGTGTTGCTTTTTAAAAAGATGTACAAAAACTGAAAGAATATTTTCCTAAATTTTTTTTTATTTTCTTCAATTAAATATTGAAATTCTATCCTTCGAATAAATTCGATAAATAAAAGTAGATAAGGATTATTGTAACTATTAATATTGTGATTATTACTATCAATGTTGTGATTATTACTATCAATGTTGTGATTATTACTATCAATGTTGTGATTATTACTATCAATGTTGTGATTATTACTATTAATTGTATGATTATTATTCTTTTCATTCATTTTACCTTTACTATCAATTTCATTTTTTATCACATTTATAAGAATATTTTTTAAAAAATTAAAGATCACATTCTTTTTTTTCAATTTTAGATATATATGCAAATAGACATTAACAATAATTCTGCATACTAAAACTTGTACAAAATAATTTCCATATCTAAATAATTTTTTTAAATAATCACAAAAAATGAAATATATATTTATGTTACTATTTATATAATCACTTGTATCATTTTTAATATTTGCATTAACATTATTATAATCAGCACATTTTTCTTTATCATGGTTATATTTTTTTTGAATTAAAATTTCTTCATTATATTCTTGTTTATATATATTATTATTCTTATTCTTTTCATTCTTAAAAAAACATTCTGGTATCTTATTGGTGGATGCTAAATCTCCTTTATTACTTTTTAATAAAAAATAATCATCATTATTAAATATTATTATGTTTGAAAGAAATATTAAAATGGGTATAAATTCAGCAAAGAAATTTGAATAATCAAAATAAGATTTACTTTCATTTTGATTATTAAAATGATTCATTAAAAGTTTGCATTTTTTAATAAACACATTTAAAAATACTTGTAATAAATGAATCGAATTTAATATATCAAAAAATGTTAAATTCATATTTTTGAATATTCTCTTTTTACTACCTGTACAGAAATAATACATATTTGATGATACATGATATGAAGAATTTAATTTGGATAATAATCTTTTCGTTAATATATTATATAAAGATGTACTTGAATTCTTTAATGAAAATAAATCACTTTTATAATATGTTAAAGATATATTATATATATCGTTAATATATTCATATAATGTTTTATTATCTATAGTAGTATATATATGTTTTATTATATTTAAACATATAACCTTTTTATATTGGTTATTACCATTATATAAATAATTTAAAATAATTTTTATAATAAAATTATATATTATATATTGTTCTTTTATTCTATATGATTTTGTTAAACAACCTAAAGCTAAGCACATATTATTCGATTTTCTTAAAAAATTAATATTAACTCTTTTACTGTCTAATATTAGCATATTTAACTTTCTATTCATATTAAAGTTGTGATTACAATAACTAGCATCATCTGTATCAGATGTGTTATCCTTATCTAAATTTTTATCCTTTTTTGAATTATTTGTTATATTTATTTTATTTCCATGTTTTATAAAATTCATTGAAAGTATATCATTGATATCCATATTTTCTTCTTCTGACATCATCAATATATTATTCAGCTTACTAATAATTCGATTCAACGTTTCTAAATTTTGATCATAATAAGTATTGTCACTATTATATTTTTCAATATTATTATTACTATAAATATTATTGTTCGTTTTATCATCTATTTCATGATCTATTTTATTAATTGTATACAAACACTTTTCTTTTTCAATAAAAACATCCTTCTTTTTTTCTATGTCCATATATGATTCTTCCAATTTATTATTTTTTCTTAAATTTTTATCTTTCTCGTCTTTTTCATTTGACCCAATTACAGAAGGATTATCATGATTCATCCGATTTTGCTTCTTTATATTTTCATTTTTGAAAATATGCAAAATGATAAATATATAGAACAAAGGAATAGATTGCATTTCCTCATTACTTTTTAAAACAATAATTCTACAGATATTTAGTAAGCAGTCAGCTAAATATTGCTGACAAGCAACATGTTTTGAATATAATAATAAACATAAAAGATTCTGAATTATAAAATGTACTTCTTCATTATTAAAAAATGTTATAGATTTATTGTGTTTTTCTTTTTTAGTATTATCATTTTGTTTAATAGTTGTTGGTTCATCATTTTTAGGGCGAGATTTTCCATTTTTTTCATTTTTTTCATTAACTCTTATATTTTGACTTACATTCATATATTTATCTTCACTTCGAGTTATATCACATGTGAGATTATATTTAAAACAAAAGTCAACAATAGATGTAATCATTGAACAGATATACTTTATTGATAACCATATTATAATGGAAGTGGCTTCTTTCTCATTTTCCTTTTCAAATATTAAATGTCCTCTACAATCAAAAAAGAAATTTTTTGAATTATTTAAAAAAAGAAAATTTAAATAATTAATAACATAATATAATATATTACATATATAAATTTTTAATAATATTAAATAAGAATTATTTTTAATTTTTTCATTTTCATTTTTTATATATTCATATAATTTTAAATGATCATAATTTAAATATGTATTTAATTTACATAAACTTATTTCATCAAATTTATAATAAGTAGAGATATCCAACGTTTTATTAAATTGTGTATTTTCTATTAAATATAAAATAAATTCATTTATATAATATGCTATTTTATACATGCAATTATTTTCTATATCTTTATGTTTTGTTAATTTTATTATGTGTTCCTTTTTAATTCTGCATATAAAATTTTGTAATATATACAATGGAATATTTGTATGAATAAGGAAAATATCATCATTTTCATTAATATAATCATAATATATATTATAAGATGAAATGTTTTTGTTTATACAATGATTATTACAATTTCTATTAATACCATTTATATTTTTTTTGGAATATATATTATCATCACCTCCAAATAAGTAATTTATATAATTTATCATATGCATATTACTTTTTTTAATATTTAATATATCCATATGTTTTGTAATACCATGACAAAAAAAATCAGTTAAACAAATAGGTTCTGTTTCATTAAATTTTATATTAATATTGTCTTTTAAAAATACCATACTTTTATTCTTATCATTAATATTATCTAGTAAAAAGAAATTATTATTATTATTATTATTATGATTTAATGACATAAAACACATTTGTAATAAAAAGGCAAAAAAGGAATGATCAACTTGTTTATGCGATTGCATAAGTGGTAAAAATAAATTATTTAATGATATAAACTTATGCTTCTTTAATAAAATAATACTCACAGTTTTAAAAAATAATTCCTTTGACATGATATATAACTCTTTCCATGTTGTTTTTATATTATAAAGGAAAAAGAAAAAATTAATATTTTCAAAATATGAACAATATTGAAATATTATATTTAAAATATCTGCACTATAAATAGATGATTCAATACACATATCTTTATTTATACTTTTAAATAAAAGAAAAATTATATTCATTAAATAAGAATCGTATAAAAACAAATAATTTCTGTCATTTATATATTTATCATTAGGTGTGTAGCACATACAAGACAAATAACTATTTTTTAAAAAAGTATCTTTACTATACATATCGTCTCTATTCTTATAAAATATATTGTTACCATAAAGAAATGTAAAAATATTAGTATACATATTTGTATGATTGCTATTTTGTGAAACATATCCATAAAAGGATTCATTATATGATGTATTTAATATATTATCATTTGACACTCTTTTTTCTGATGAATTATACTCATTGATATTATTCAATTTATTATTTCTTATAAAATTCATATCATTAATTAAATTTTCATTTTTTTTTTCATTTTCCATATCAATTGTTATTTTTATTTCTTTTTCTTTCTCTATAATATTTTTTTTTTTATTTTTTGTCTTCTTCTCAAATTCTATCATTCTTTGATAATATATAAAAAATTTTTCAAAAAATAAAGAAATATATTTTCTATATGAATCTCTACTAGCCCTAGAACTATCCGTTATAGATACATTTAAAAAGCTCAGAAATAAATATAAATCACAAATATTTAAATATTTATTCTCACATATAAAGGTCAAAATGGATAAGGTAACTTCATCATTTGAATGATATAACAAATTTTTTAATGTCTTTACATTTAATAAAATATCATTATTAAGTTGATAAAAATAATCATTTTTATAATTAACAATTTTTAAATCTTGATGCTTTCTTAAAGTACATAAGGTATATAATTCTAAGTACATTATATTTTCAATTGAATGGAAATTATATAAACCATATATTTTTTTTAATTTATTTTTTTTTTCTTCTTCACATATATTTATAACAATATCTTTTTGTTTATATAAATTAATAATTTTATAATTCAAGAAAATATTATCATCTTTTTTATCTATACATTCATTAAAAAATATTTGACACAATTCTACTTTTTCAAATAGATGAATATTTATAAATTCAAAATAATTTTTATTCATCATATTATTCGAACATTTATAATTTTCATCCCATAACATAATAAAATTCTTTTTTTCTTTTGGTATACCATAATTTTGTTTTTTATCATTACAATAATTATAGTTTAATTTTATTGTATCATTTTTTGATGAGGTTGAAGGGCTATTTCCATATTCTGGGTCAAGATAATCTTTTAATTTGAAATATTCCTTATTCAGAATAAAAGATACATAATTATTATCATTTTGATAAAAAAGCTCGATAAATTTTTTTACATAAAATGTTTTCATAAATAGATCTTCTGTTAGTAAAATATTTTTTATAAATATATAATACAATAAATATTTATCTTCAGAATGTACAAAGATATGTTTAATACATTGTTTTATTAATTCATATAAACTAGACATAAAATATTCATCATTTCGAAAGAAACAATAAAATAGATATTCCAATATGTTTTTTTCACACATAGAATTCTTAAAATAATTTAATAATAAAGAAAGACATAAATATTTTCTTTTTTTTTCTTGATTAAAAATAATATATGTTAAATGTTCATATATATCATTTTTTATAAATATATTTTTTTTACTACTAAGTAAAAACTCATATATACTTATACAACTATTCCATATATTCTTTATATTATACCAACAATATTTTTTTAAAATTATTAAAATGGTATTCATAATAAAATTGTATAATTCTTTTAAAAATATTATTTTTTCTTTATATGTTAAAATTTCAAAATCTAATTTTAGATCATTAATATTTAAAGTTTCTTCTACACTTAATAACTTTTCATCTAATTTTATATGGAACATTATTTCTTTACATTTTTTTATATCTTCATTTGAATAATATCTTTCATAATTAATTATAACAAATGCTCTTTTATCTCGATATGTTCTCAACTCCTGTTCATTACTTTTTATGCTTGCGTTATTCTTGTTTATTTTAATTGTAGCATCATTTTGATTGTATGAGATAAAATTCATACTATTTATTTCTTTCATCATATAATTTGTATCATCCTTTAAAGTATCATACATATTATTAGATGAAATGTGTTCAATACTAATATTATTTTCTTTCATATCTAAATGGTTTTGTCTATATAATTTTTCCAGATTCACCTTTTCAACCTCACTACATATATTATTATCACTACATATATTGTTATTACTATATATATTATTATCACTATATATATTATTATCACTACATATATTGTTATTACTATATATATTATTATCACTACATATTTTACTTCCTTGCTCAAAAACATAATTTAATTTTTCACTCTTTTGTAACCAATAATTTATACTCTCAATACAAAGAAATATAAAAAATGGATTTTTCGTACTTGAACATAATAAATTTTTTATTTTAAAAAACAAGATGAAATAATCGAAATTTTCAAAAATATTCGTATTTTTTACATTTTTATATTTTATAATCAAAATGCTTCTATATTTACACAATATTAAAAAAGGATTTTCTTTCTTTTTTTCATTAATAATATGATTACACTCGTTTAATAAATTTTTTATATTATTTGTGAGTTCCAAACGTGTATAGCATTCTTCAATACTTGGATAATTTTGTTCATTCTTAAAATTATCATTTGAGCTTATCACATTTTCAAATGCAACATCATCAATAAAATGGTAATTCGAAATATTCTCATTTATATAATCATTATATATAATTTCCGTGTTTTTTTTATGATTTATATTTCCCTCTTCATTTTTTATTAATTCTGAATTATTATTTGGTATGTCATAAGAAGACAAATGTTCCTCATTATCATGATAATTATTATAAATGATATTATCTCTGTTGTTATTATTTTGATTTATTTTGTAGACTCCTACATTTTTTAATTTATCAGAACATTTTTTATTATTTAAGGATTCATTTATTATATTCTCATAATAAATTATAATATATTTAACTTGCTGATATATTAAACACACATGTGTACATATATCCTTATCAAATGGAAAATTCGATAATATGTTTCTTAAATTATGTGAAATAAGAAAAAAAATATGTAATAATTCTTTAGATATAAAATGTATTGTTGCATTTATTTGGTACGTAATTAAATAGTTTGCAAAGATATTTAAATAATTTTGATTTCTTTTTAAAAAGGCAATTTTTAATTTATCATTAATATACTTTAATATATAAATATAAAAAAATTTATTTATATGTTCATTATTAAATATATGATAATTACTAATTAAATATTCAATAATTAATGTTTTACAATTATAATAATCTTCATAATCTTTTTCTTTTTTTTTATCTTTTATATGAACAAATGCATTTTTTAAAAAATGAAAAATTAATTTCTCTTTCCAGTTATAATTATTCGTATCTGTAAATATATAAAAATTTATAATTTTTAATGGGTTTTTTTTTATTTTTATATTTCTAAAATATATTATTAAATATATAAAATATTCTCCTATTAATATATTTGTTTCATTATATATTGTAAAGTGCTCATAATAATTTTCAAAAAATAAGGTTATATTTGTTTTTACATCTGTTACACTTAAACAACAATTTTTCCAATATAATAAAATATTTTCTTTATTTTTTTCTAATAAATTATTTGAACTAACTAAATTACATAAAACCAATTTGTGAATATTTATTAGTTTTTTTTCAATTTCCTTTATTTCAATTTTTTTTTCTTTTTCAAAAAATTTTAAGCCTGTATTATTCATTTTTTTTTTTTTTTTTTTTTTTTTTTGCTCGTTTTTTCTTTTCCTGTTTTTTTTCTTGTTTTATTTTATTTTTTTCTTTCTCTTTTTATTTGTTTTCCTTTTATAATGAAAACATTATATTATTAATAATAAAATAACATATATATATAATATAATAAGGATTATATTATTATATATATTTTTTTTTCATATTTATAATTGTTTATCAATTGTCATTAATTTAAACCAATTCGATTTAATAATTAATCTTTTTTTTTTTTTTTTTTTCCTTTTTGTTTAAAATATTAGAATTTTATATAATATCATATTTTAAAAACTATACATTATCATATTTATATTTTATATTATTACATTTTATTATTTATTTTTTTTTTATTTTTTTTTTTTTTGTATTTAATTTTACAAAATGATTAAGAGACTAATTCAGTATTGACAAGAAAAAAATAAACAATAATAGAAAATAAATAAAAAAATAAAAAGAGCATTTCTAAATAATGTAATAAAAGACCTTTATATTTGGTATATTATTATTATATATACATATATATATTTATGTATATATATTTATGTTGTAATTTATAAAATATAATTAATAATCAACGTGGCCTTTATATCTGTAAAATATTTCTATTATGTATATATTGTTTTTCTCAATAGGAGTAATACATATAATATTAATATATATATATATATATATATATATATATATATGTGAATTAATACCGTTGTTTTTTTTTTTTCCATACAGTAACATTATGCATATAATATATATATAATATATAAAGATTCATTTTTATGTTTTAATTTTTACATTTCATATGAAATATTTTTTTATATAACTCTTTTTAGAAACAATACATGGGGGAAATAAAAAAAAAAAAAAAGTGTTTCATAAGTGTAGGAGGATAGAATATTTATATTTCTATTTTTTATGCATTGTTATGAAAAATAACTTTTTTTTTTCTTCTTTTCTTTTTTTTTTTTTTTGTTAAAAATTCGAGTGTTTTCCTACCATAAATGGTTCAAATACATGATGCAAAATCTCCTTTCCTGTTACCCTTATATAAAGGTGATTTTTAAAAAGAAAAAAATATATGGAAAAATAAAAAGATAACAAGAATTAGAATATATATAATATATACCTACATAAATATAAATAAATAAATATATATATATATATTTATTATATATATATTTTTTTTTTCACCTCTCAGTGTACGAAAGTAACAACATTTTTTTTTGTAAAGGAAATATTATAACAGGGCCTAATATATTTTTCCTTCTCTTTACATATATAATTATAATTATTTCGGTTTTGCCTATATATATAATAACGTAAGTATATTTTGAAATCTATAAGTAAATATATATATATATATATATTTATATTTATGTGTACTTATAATTTATATTAATTATGTTATTTTTGAACTTATTAAGTCTTGCATGTCTTCAAAAAAAGTGTATACATTTTCATAAAATTGTATCAATATTATTCTAATTTTTAATATATCTTAATATATGTAATACATATATTTTTGTACTTTTCTTTTAATAGATATTTCCAAATAGATAGTTCCTTTTGTTTAACCGTTGCTCTTGTTTCCCTGACAATTTTCTTTATATTAGTTTTATTTTTTTTAACAACCACAGCATTTTGTGACCCTGGAATGTACGCATAAAATATATATATATATATATATATATATATATATTTAATATACATATATATTCAAACTATTTATTCATAATATATAATATTTAAATAAATTTTTTTTTTATTACGCATGTAGAATACCTAAAAGGAATTATGTTGATTTATCATTGCCAAAAGGACGAAGTAAAAATTGAAATTATTATATTTAATTAACAGTATATATATATATATATATATTTTTTCCATTTTAATATTATTATTATTATTTTTTTTATATAGCTGCATTTACTACTGCAAAAATAAATGGAACAATTATAAAACAGTATTGGTGTGGTATGTTATCACAAAAAATAAAATAAAATAAAATAAAAAGAAATAAAAACAATAAATATATCAAAAATATCAAAATTATATTTAATAAAATTTCCACGTAAAGTATATAAATAAACATGATATATTTTATTTTTTATAGTTAACTGTAATCATTTTAAAGAACCTAGAAGTAAACATTGTTATACATGTAATAACTGCGTCTCGAAATTTGATCATCACTGTGTATGGTAAGATACTAAAATAGAAAATTCTTAAAAATTAACTATATATATATATATGTGTATGTATAATTTTTATTTATTTATTTATTTTTTTTTTTTTTCCTTCTAGGATTGGTAATTGTGTAGGAAATCGAAATTATAGACGATTCTTTTTTTTCATTTTAAATTTATCGATCCTTTCAACAATAATATGTTTTATATTCGTTGGACTTTTTATCGTAATATAATTAAAAAGGATGTATATACTTATGATTATGGTCTTGATAAAGTTTGTATTATATATATATATATATTTTTAATATTTATTTATAGCAATTGTGTATTAAGGAAAATGGAAGCTTGTCATTTCAGCCAATTTTATATACAATAGGAGAATATCCACACATGTAATAATTTTAAAAATACAGACAAAAAATTTTAAATATAAATAACTTCAAAAAAAAAAAAATATTGTTCATATTTAAAATAAAGAATATATATATATATATATATATATATATATATATATATATTATTAATTATTTGTATTTACTTATTTCACAAAACATTTTTATATATATCATTATCTTATTTATAGAACCTTGTATATTATTTATACCTTTCCATCCTCCCTTTTGTTAATTAATTTATTTGTGTATCATTTACAAATGGTACTACAAAATAAGACAACCTATGAAGATATCCAGGGCTTATATTCGGGAGATAACCCATTTGATGAAGGTAAAAAAAAAATATATATTTATATATATATATATATATTATTTGTAATGCCCTCTTCAATTTTTTATTTCATCTTTTCTTGTTTGTAGGGAAATTTATAAATTTGAAAAAGTTTTTATTTACACCCGTGGATAAAATGTAATTATAATTTAAATAAAAGAATATTGACTGTATATATAATATACATACATACATATATATATATATATATATATATATATATATATATATATTTTATTTTTATTTTTAGCAAAGTCGAATGGAAAGAAATTGTAAAGGTGTCAGTCTAATATTATAAGAATATCTTTTCTGATTTAATTTTTTTTTTAATTTTTCAATTTTTTTTTTTTTTTTTGTTTCTTTTTTTTCAATTTTCTTTTAATAAATTAAAACTAATTCTTTTGTATAACCAGAGTTATACTTTTTTTGTCTTTTTTTTTTTTTTTTTTTTCTCTTTCTTTTTTAAAGAACATAACTCTTTTAGTAATATTAATTTGTCAAAAATATATTATCATTTTCAAAACGTTTTAAAAATACAATAAAATAAAAATAACTGTTTTTATTTAAAAAAATAAAATAAAAAGGAGAAAAGAATTAATTTAAAAATATTAAGTCTTAAAATAAATGATAATTTTAAATAAAAGAAAGAAAAAAAAACAAAAATAACGAGGAAAAAATGTGGATACAACAAAAAAAAAAAATATATATGTACATATATATATATATATATATATATATATCATTAAAATAAAATATAATATAATATCATAAAAAAATTATATAAATGATATAAACATATTTTATATCATACAAGAATTAAAATTGTAATATATTTGAAATATAATAAAAGAAGAAAAAAAAAATAAGTTATTACAAATTATTATATATATAAAGACATATATATATATAATTATATATATAGCTTCATTTTTTCTTTTTTTTAATCGGAAACATTTTTTATAAAAAATAGAGTTAAATCAATATAACTTTTCTTTTTTTTATCTATTTTTTTTTTTTTTTTATCTTTTGATTTAACGGACGCAGGATCATAAACCTCGATTGTTTTTTCTTCTTTCATGAGCGTATCCCACATGATACAATTACTGTTTAATCTTTTTAAGCAGAAACTCCTATAAAAAATAAAATATATATATATATATATATATATATATATACATAATAAAAGCTTTTATATTTTATATTATTTTATCTTTTCATTTTACTTTATAAATTTATTATTATCAATATGGGACAATTCCTCAAATAACGGCATGACAACAAATTTCAAAAACGTTATTTGAGATTTACAAACTTCATTGTGTTTTGTCCTATCACACAAAGGTGATAAAGGCATTTTATTTTTTAATTCTTCATCTCCTTGAGTATAAAATTCAGATAAAACTCTTTGACACCAAGAATAGTGTTCACTCCATGAAACTGATCCATGAGATATATCTGCACTTTTTATAATCATTTTTGTTAATATTAATAAATCATCACTATTCTTTATATAATCGAAATCTTCATTTTCTCTTCTTATTCTAAACTTTGATATGATTTCAAAATGATGTTTCATATCAGTACTTAAAATTAATTCAATGATATATGATCTCATCATTCGAAAATCCTGAATAGCAAAAATAAAAATAAATTCATAAAATATATATATATATATATATATATATATATATATATATACTTATGTATAGGAACAAATATGATCTTACCTTTTCTGAAAAATTTTTCAAAATATTACACTGGTTTAGTTGTAATATTTTAAAAGTTATAGATGCATGATAATTTTCTAATACACTAATGTCATTATAAATAATACTTAATGGATGTAAACTGTTTACAAAAAATAAGTTATTATAACCAGGATGTCCTATATCATGACAAATTCCTGATATAAACATTACCAATTTTATTTTATATTCCAGGTCATCATATATACCAAGTTTTTTGGTCAAACAAAAAAATTTTTGTGTTACCTGTAAGGAAAAGGTGTGTACGAAATGTAGTGTGTGCATGTTGTTTTTACGGTTAAATATAAGGTCCCCAAATAAATATAAACACATATACATAAATATGAACATATATATATATATAAATAAACATATATGCATACATATATTCCTATTCATTCTTATTACCATTGTCGCGTGTATTGTATTATGATAAGGAACATTATTGTACTGCTTTTCAACAAAGCAGAGAAAGTTAATTATTATATTTATAGGAATATTATGATCAATAGTACATATTAAAGATAAGTTAATATCAAAAAAAGGATATTCGGATTCTTCAAAATATGTTAAACAATTGAAATCCCAATCTGATAAAAGCTTGTTATCAATGAATTGAATCATTTTTGTTAATTGGGATATATTAATTTGTTTCAAAAATTTTTTTATTTGTTTTTTATCTAAATCCACTTTGTCAGTACTTATACAGTCATTGTTTGAAAATGATTTGTTTAATTTGAAATCTACTCCTTTTGGCACTTCTTCCCCAGCAAAATTACTTTTACTTTTACTGACATAGGCCTCAATAAATTTTTTATTCTTTCAAGTGGAAAAAATGAGAAAATACATGAACACACACATATTATATATATATATATATATTATATAAAATATGTATATATAAATATATTCATATAGATTTTGTTTCCTTTTTTTTTTTTTTTTTTTTTTTTTTACCTCTGGATTTTCGAGAACATTATAATCAATATTATACAAGTTATCAGATTTTGTTAATGTTGACAAACATTGTTCCAAAATATTCGAACAATAAGAAGTTTTCGTATGAACATTAAAATTTGTATCAGTTTCGTTTTCTAATTCCAATATGACTTTTGTACACTAAAAAATGGAAGAATAAAAATAACAATAAAAAAGGTATTTACAATAATTAAAAATATTAAATATATATATATATATATGTGTGTGTATATATTCATATTACCTCCTTTAGCATATTAATTAAATCTTCAATTCCTGTTGAAATTTTTTTGTTACTGGTTTTATTTTTCATATCTGATTCTATTTTATCTAATTTATAACCAGCTACCTATAAGAGATTATAAAACAAAAGTATATTATTTTATATTATATTATATTATTTTTTTTTTTTCATTGTGAAAACATATATAAGTAATAAAAAAAAATCCGTTTAAATATAATATTAATGTTTATATGTATATTTTTATATATAATATAATTTTACAAAACCGTTTGAAGTACATACAAATAAATAAATATATATATATATATATATTTTTGATTTTTTAAATTTTGTCTTATGACTTACAAGTAAATTATAAAAAACATAACGTATTTGTAGTTCTGAGGTATAACTTCCTATGTATAAAAATGTGGACAAGGTTGTATATGCCAAAATTCGAAAAACCCTATAATAAAAATAATATATATATATATATATATATATATAATTTTTTATTCATTTATTATACATATTAACATATAACATATATCATTTTCAACATTTTTTTGTTTAATCGCTTTTATTTTTTTATAAAAATTACACATATATTTCAGGCACAAAGTCAGGTTTGGCAGAACCCACTAATATGATACTAGTTGAATTTAAGAATATAAATATTAAATGGATAATCCAATTATATTTGGTCCTAATAAAATTAATAAAATATATATTATATCCATTAAGCATAAGTTTGCACAATTATAAATATGCACATATATATATATATATATATATATATATATGTATATGTATGTATGTATGTATATTTTTTTTTTACCGTGAGGGAAAGAATATATCTATTATAACCAGAGGTAGGAAACCATAAATGTAGGTGAGTACATAAATCATTTCCAACTCATAAGTAGTCGTAGGCATTTCGCTAATGTTTGGATTATACTCCAGTGTTAAACCTATAGCTATATTCCATAAACCCCATAAAGCAACCATTAAAGAAAAAAGTACATAGGACATACATTCAGAATATTTACACAATTCTGTAGACCCGATTATTATAAAAAATACTAATATCACTGTATTAATAGCCATTAAAGTATGAAATAATATAACAATATATGTTTCTCTTCCCCAAGTACTTGTTTTAAGAGACCAAGTTGTTAATGGCCATATAATAAAAGATAATATTAACATAATAATTCCAATAATAATCATTCTAGATGATATCCAATTATTTAAATTTAATACATATAAAGATTCTATAGAATCATCATTAAATTTTAATGGTATTTTTTTTAATAATTCTTTTTCAGAAGATTGATTTAAACATGCATCTGCAAATGTACTTTTTAAAGGATTTGGTGGACTTTTACTACTTATAGAATATATTTCTTTTTTTATTGTTATATTTCTTTTCCATATATCATAAAAATATTTTTCAAAAATACTCCTTTGATTTTTATTCGTATCAAAATTTTTATCATTATTTATTTTTATATTAGTAGTGTTTGATTTAATATTTCCATATGATCTTATAGATGAACGAATCTTATGATCATGATGATCATCGTGATGGTGTTCATTATGATCATTGGTATCATCAAAATTATTTATATTATCAGTTTTTTTTATATTATCATCATTATTTAATCCATCGATTGTTATAGTATTACTACTATTAATATCATCAAAATTATTATAATTATCAATATTATTATTTTTATCATTTTTATTTTCATCATCAATTTTATTATTTTCATTAAAACTTATAGAATTTCTTACTTTTAAATATAAATTTTTGTAACTATCTTTATTTGTACTCTTTATATTAATTTCCTGTAATTCTTTTTTATTTTTGTCATTTGGAATATCTATTATATTTTCTTTTAATTTTACAGAATTGGATTTTTCATTTTTTAAAACTTTAACTTCAATATTAGAAAATTCAGAATTACATTCTGTATTTATATTACTTGTAGACCAATTCATAGAATTATTATCAATAATTCTTTGATTTTGTCTACCATCTTCACTTATTCCTTCTTTATATGTTCGTAAAGAATTACTAGTTAAAGGTGACTCTTCATCATTATCTTGAATATTTCTACGTGCATTATTTAATATATTAGATGGAAATGAAAATTCTATAGATTTCGTTTTACCAAGAATATTTAAATTTTTTAAATAGCTATTTTTTTTTTTTACTTTATTATCTTTTTCTACATTTTCAGGAATAAGTGGTATATCTTTCGAAATGCTTTTCCTTTCTTTAAAAGTTTCTTCTATAATATCATCATTTTGTTCTATCTTTGTTTTTTCTTTATTTCTTAATAAATTCATTATAAAACTCTTTTTAGATACTATAGATTTACTTTTATTTATATTCTCATTTTGTTCGTTCATCGTATTACTATTAGACCTTCTTCTATTCCCTACATTTTTTTCAATATCTTGATTACTATTTTTATTATGTTCTTCAAAATCGTCTACCTTACCCATTTCATATACATTGTCTTATTCTACATTCTTATGTTAACGTATTAAAACAAAATAATAAAAATATACATATATTAAATTAATATGTATATTTAAATATATGTATACTTATATATATCTATATTTAAATATATATATATATATATGTGTATACTTATAAATCATTTGGAATTATTAAAAAAGCATATAATTGTCTTTTGCATTTCTTACATTTAATAATAACGCATAGTTCAGAAATGCTTTCTTGTAATCAATATATTATTTTGTTGTGTATAAACAAAAAATCATAAAATGAAAGATAAAAATAATATGCACTAAATATATTGTAATTTATATATAAATAAATATATATATATATAATTTTTTTTTTTTTTTTTTTTTTTTTTTTTTTCAGATTTTGTCCATTTTATTTATTGTTAAGGGTATATATTTTTTTTATTATTAATACACATAACACATATTTTATAAACAAAAAAAAATGTATATATATATATATATATATATATATTTATTTGATATTATATATTATTTATTTTCCCCACCCCTACTTTGGAGAATTCATAGTGCATTTATTTTTTTTTATCTTTTAAATATAAAATGAAAAATATATTTTATCTGTGTAATTTAATAATACTTATATACTATTTATGATAAGGATTTAAACATGAAAAATAAAATATAAAAAAAATTAAAATATATAATAATAATGCAAAAAAAAAAAAAAAAAAAAAAATTATATTTTCTTTCATGATAGGAATATATATAAAAAATATAATTTAAAAAAAAAAAAAAAAAAAAAAAGAATAAAACTGAATATAATATAAGAATGAATACTATTATAATAAATATTATAAATGTGCGTAGTGCATAAACAAAAAATAATATAAATATATGAAAAAAAAATATATTATTTTTTTCAAAATTACAATATTATATATGAATCATAAAAGATGATATTTTTTATATTTTTACAAATAAAATGTAAAACATTATATATTATGTTTTTTTTTTAATTTTAACCATTATTCATACGTCTTATTTTATATATTTTTCCATTAAACGAAAATGTAATATAATAATAAAATAATAATTACATATATATATATATATATAAATATATACAGATATTTATTTATATATATATATATATATAATAATTTTCATACATCAAAAAAAATATAAAAAAAAAAAAAAAAAACATTGAAATTTTATAATGATGGGGGATAATACTGATGAATGTAAAAAATATTAAAATATGCTACAACATGAAGGATATTGTTTATTATTTTAATTACACATATGTATATTTATGTATATTTTTATTTTAATGTCTAATAATACTATCTTCAATATATTTAACAGTAAGTTTAAAATTCAGACAAATATATTCCTGATAAATATTTTTAATTCATGTATAATCTAAATATTTATTATTTTTTATATGTATATATATGTAGAATAGAAAAAAAAGAATTATTAAAAATTATAAGAGAATACAGTACTGAAAAGATAAAAACTATAACATGACCATAAATATAATAAACGGTGTTTTTTAATTTATTAATATTATATGCTACCTTATTTTATTTTTTTTTGTATATCATTAAATTTTTTTACTAAATAGAAAAAAATTCATTTATTAAGTCAATGCATAATATTTTAAAGTATAACTAAATAAATGAACGAAAATATATATATTATATATATATATATATATATATATATGTACAAAGAAGAAAATAAAAAAGCATATTAATTCTTTTCTTTTATTTTATTCTATTCTATTTTCCTTTATTTTTTTTTTTTTTATGCTTTTTATGAAAATTTAAAATTTTTTAAAAATCAACATGCATATAAATAACCACATAGGAAAATATATTCTTATGCATATTTTTCTAATTCCTTAATTTTGTTATATGTGGTTATTCTGTCTATTGTTTTTTATATAGAATTGGAAACTTAAAGGGACTTCAGACATGTACATATATAAATATATAAATATATATATATATATATTATTTATATTATTTAATTTATTAGTTGCACTGTACTATAAGAGTTAATATTAAAAAAAATAAATTTACACATAAACTACTAAGCTTATGATAAACATTATTTAAATATAGTTTTATTTTTTATATACTTAAAAATATTAAAAATAAGAACAAAATTAGAAGAATTTATTTCTTTGTATGATAAAATATATATTTACTTTAAAAAGAAAACTACTTGCATGTTTGGTTCTTTATATTAAAATTGTCATCTATATATATATATATTTTTATATATATTTACAGTTAAAATGAAATAAATGTAGTACACATATGCCATATATATGTGTACATATTCTTTTTTTCTTTATATTCTATATAACTTTCCTTATTTTGTTTATCTTACTCTATTCATAAATATATTTTAAAAAAAAAAATTTTAAATGGTGTAACAGAATTAAATAATATTATTAAATATGAGATAAAAATAGAATAGGACATAATAATTATAACTTTTATAAGTTATATAAATATATATATATATTTTTTTTTTCTTTTATATACTTATAAATAAATGAATTCAGAAATAGTGTTATAAACATAAAATTTTATTTTTTCTGACCTACAAATATATAATTTTTTATATTTCATCAGATAAAAATATATATATATATATATATATATATATATATATATATATATATGAATGTACGTTATGTGCATGTTTTTATTTTTTTATGTATTATTTCAAAATAAATAAATATATATACAATGTTACATAGTAATAATAGTAGTCTTTATAAAAAAAGGGATATGGTTAAAAATGTCTTTTCTCTTTTTTCCTTTACAAGTAATGTAGACGATAAAGCTATTAAATTATGGCCCTTAAAATTTAGTGAGAAGGAAGAAGAATCTTTATATATTATAAAAATTTGTCATAATATTTACAAAAAAAGATTTTTTCTCCTCATATCACATCTGATCTCTCTTATATTTATGTATTCCATATGTTTGATAGTAGCAAAAATTAATGGTATAAAGAAAAATATATATATATAATACGTATTATATATATATATATATATATATATATATATATATATATATATATGTATATATATTTTCTTCTTAGAGCTATTTTCCAAGTTAAAATTGACGTTTATATTTTTACACATTTTTGTTGTAATTAATATATTATTTATTTTAATGCTGCACTATACACATTATGTAGAAAAACTCCGAATGTGGAGAGGGAAATTATTTGTATTGCATAGTATATGTGTAAGACTTTTTACACAGAAGAAACAAAAAATAAATATTATGATATGTATAATATATATATATATATATACATATTATTTATTTATTTATTTATTTATAGATATTTCTTTTGTGGTGTTCATGGTTATTTATCCTATTTAATGACGTGAAAGATTATTTACCTATTGTTGTGAATGTAAATAAATTTTTATATGCAACTTATACTCATAATAAAATTAATATCATCTTTTGTTTTTTTGCATACGTACCAATTTTTTATTTAATTACAATAATACCATGCAGGTAAAATATATACATATGTGAAATATTATAATACTAAAGCAATTTTTTTTTTTTTTTTTTTTTTGATATAACTTTTATAATATATTTTAATAATTTTCAGAATATGCTATTCTTTTACTTTTGATCTTTTGTTCTTCATATTAAGGATCGCCATATTTTCCGTTTATTATCTCATAACAGTAAAAAATTATATCTTAATAGACAAGTAATTAAAATAATACAGTATTATATAAAAAAAAAAAAGAAAAATATATTATATATAAAAATTTGTGAAATAATATATATATATATATATAGAATATAATTTATTCAAGGAATATGCTTTTTTAATATACATATATATTATTATCATATGTTATAATTTTTTTTTTTTTTTTTTTTTTAAGCATTTTTATGATAGCGTCATCAATTGTAGGAAGTATATTTATTTTCGTTATACGATATATCATAGAAATTCAGAGAAGATTAGCTTTTCACAGTTGGAATAAACAAATAAAGCAAATTAATACGTTAAAAAGTAATTTGAAAGAACAGAAAGAAAAATTGTCACTCACTAATATTGAAGAAATTTTCAATCTTATTAATGATGTAGGTTTTAAATAAATAAATATATATATATATATATTTTTATTTTGTTCATTTTGTCTATTTTATTAATTTCATTCTTTTATTCTTAGTGCATAGGTAATTACTATAACACAAATGAACACCTTGAAGAAAAAAATATATCTGTTGTAAATAATTTGAAAAAAATTCTAACCATATTAAAAGAAGACAATTTATTTTCACCGGATAGCAAATTTATAAATAGAAAAGTGGGAAAAATTATTGACAAAAAAAAAATATATACATATGCACATATATATATATATATATATATATATATATAATAAGTAAAAAAATAAATAACATTTGTACTAAATATTTTGTGTCGTATACTCTTACTCACATTTAGTTATATTTATAATATATAAAATGTTTACATTTATTTTTTATTTTTATTTTTTTTTTTTTAGAAGTACAATCATATATATGCATATATTATGGATGTGAAGAGGAATAAAAACCTGTCAGAAAATGAAGAAGCATCCAAAGATGTAACAGAAGAGTTTAAAGAAGAATCTGAAACAGAATCGTTGATGGAATCTATATCAGAGGCAAGATCAAAAACTAAAATGGATGAAAAATCAAAAATGTATTCTAAAAATGATGAATTTAAAGTTGAAAATGAAATGGACATGAGTTTGGTACATATTACAAATGAACAAAAAAAAAAATATACATGCATATATATATATATATATATATATATATATATATATATATTTATATATATATTTAATTTTTCCATATAGAAATGTGACAATATAAATTTGGATATTTGGAATACGTCCTTTTTGAATAATGAAATATTAAATGAAGATATTTTTATTCATATAGGACATAAATTATTAAAAATGTATTATACAAAAAATCATAATATTCCAAATGAAACCTTATATTCATTATTATATGAAATGAAAAATGGTTATAACAATGTGCCATATCATAATTCGATCCACGCAGCTATGGTGAGAATAATGGATTTATATATGTATTTTTATATACAGGGAATAAAACTGTAAAAGGGAAAAATATATACATATATATATATAAACACATGTCATATATTTATTTACTTGTATAGGTTACCCAACATTGTAACATTTTAGTAAGTAATTTAAACACAGCCAATATTCTTAGAGATAACGAATTAGGTGCATTTTTTATTGCCTCTTTAGGTCATGATATAGGACATTTTGGTAGAACTAATATATTTTTAAAAAATTGTTGCAACTTTTTAAGCATAATATATAATGATAAGTCTATATTAGAGAATTATCATTGCTCTTATTTATTTAATATTTTATTAAAAGATGAAAATAATATTTTTAAAAATGAAGATCCGAAATGTTTACTAACACTTAGACAACAAATTATAGAATTAATACTAGCAACAGATATGAGCAAACACATAAAAATATTAGCTCAATTTCGTATAAAATCTATTAAAATAAAATCATATATTGAAAAAAATATTATCTTATGTTTAAAAATGATAATAAAAGCAGCTGACTTATCACATAATTGTGTTGATTGGAGTGAACATTATCAATGGGTAAAAAGATTAGTAAATGAATTTTATTATGAAGGTGATGAATTATTTCAAATGGGTTATCAAATAAATCCATTATTTGATAGAAATTGTCATAATAATTTTATACAAATACAAAGAACATTCTTAAAAGAATTAGTCTATCCTCTTATCATATCACTTAAAACTCTAGATAATACATCTATTACACAAGATATGATAAATAATGTTAAAAGGAATTATTCCAAATGGACAAAAATTGAAAAATGTGAAATCAAAAAAAAAAAATATTTAAATGAACTTTTATGTAATATACCAGATAATTGGGCTCGTCTATATTATCCCAACTTGAATATTTACAAAACACAAAAAAAAAATAATAAATAAATAAATATATATATATATATATATATATATAATAAATAATAAAAAATAATATATAAAAAAAAAAAAAAAACATACGTCTAAATTACTTATTATAATTATGTTAATATAACTCTATACTTACATTTGTAACAAGTCATTTACTTATTTTGTTCATATAATAAATATATATTTAAAAAAAAAAAAAAATACAGACTTATTAAAATTATGAGGTATAATAAATTATTATACGTTCATAATTATTTGGTAACATATGCTTAACTATAATATAATTTTATGGGACTATATCATAAGAAATTATATGAACGCATAATAAGACATATAAATAAATATAAATTATAGTTTACTCATATAACTTACTTATTTAAAATAAAGTCAATACAAAACTTTTTAAAAATATATATATAATATATATTTATAACAAAATAATTATATTAAGAACGTGTAATAATTTATATAAAATTCTTGGTAATAATAGAAAAAAAAAAAAAAACAAAAAAACTATTTCGTTCAAAGGTAATAAGAAAAATTTTTAAAATTAGTATATCTCTATATAATTTATGTTTTCCTTTGTATCCTTTTATTTTAATATAAAAAATTAAACAGTTCAATATATATATAATATATGTATAATATTTTTTAATTTATTTATATTTATATTTCTTTTTTTTTTAAATTAAAATATTTCAAAAGAATAATATGTATAATCATATATATTATATTATTATATACACTGAGCAAAATTTTTTAACATATATAATATTATAAAAGTACATATATTTTTTCTTTCTTTTACGGTTAAATAATATGTCATATATATATATATATATATAAGCAAATTTTATCATACATATTTTAATTCAATAAATAATAAAGTACAAAAAGAACTTCTTACAATTTAAGGAAATTATAATGGTTAAAAAATAATAAAAATAAAATCATCCCTATTTTATAAGTTTTCAAGTTTATTCTCATTTCTTCCTATTTTTATAAAAACTTATTAAAGAAATAGCAAAAATATATGTATATATATATATAAACTAATTTAATATTAAGTTGAAAATATAGTAAAAATTTTGAATTGACACAATTTTAATCATATATTTATTATAATAATAAATAAAAATAATTTTTTTCATTTTATTTGATATTTATAAAAACAATAATATTATAAAAATAATATATATATATATGTATATAATATTATATATATATAATTATAATAATATATAATAAATTATAAAAATGTTTTAAAAACAATGGAAGAGAACTCATATTTTGAGGCAGTAGAAAAGCTTTTTGAAATTAAAGATTCAAAAGAAGATAAGATAAATGGAACAAGTAGTAATAAGGATGAATTAATTGAAAATAAAGAATTAAATAATGATGACTTGAATCATAATACATGTGATAATAATAAAAAAACAACAAACAAAAGAGAAGTCAAAAGGAAAAGTAAAATTATCAATGATAAGAAAATGGATAATGAAAAGAAAAATACGAAAAGGAAAAAAAAAACAAATGGTGATGTCGATATAGATGAAAGTATTGATGAAAATATTGATGAAAATACTGATGAAGATGTTGATGAAAATATTGATAAAAATAAAGTAGATGAATCGAAAGAAGAGTCTGATGTATCAGACGATAATATTAACAATAGGAAATCTAAAAATATAAAAAATTCTATAAGAAGTAAGACAAGTAATAATAAAAAAAATGCAGAAGAAGATGATAATAATATTGATTGTAATAATAATTCGCAAGAAAATGAAGAAGAGCATAAGGAAAAACTTTCAGAAAATAAAGACAATAAGAAGGAGGGGAAACATACAAATTCCTCTAAAATTAAAAAAAGAGATCATACGAATAGTGATGAAGATGATACTAATAATGATAATACATCATCAGAGGAAGAAAGGACTAAAAGACGAAAAAAGAAACATAAAAATGATAAAAAAAATGAAAATAGGGTAGTAGACTATTCGTCATCATCTGCTTCCTCCTCTGAGGTTTCAAATGAATATAGCTCAAGTGATGAAGAAAGAGCTCATAAAAAAAGAAAAATAAGTAAAGTAAACCGATCTAGGAGAATTTCCAGATCATCTAGTGAAAGTAATTCAAGTACTGACAATGATAAGCATCGTAGTTCAAGAAGTAGTGAAGAAAAAATGTACTCCAAATATGATAAGATGAAAAGAAAAGATAGAGAAAGGGAAAGAGATAGAGATAGAGATAGGGAAAGAGATAGAGATCGAGAAAGAGATAGAGATCGAGAAAGAGATAGAGACCATGACAGATATAGAGATAGAGATCGTGATCGATATAGAGATAGAGAAAGAGAGCGACGAAGAGAAAGAGAAAGGGAAAGAGAAAAAGAAAGAATAAGAAGAGAAAATGAAAGAGAAAGATTAAGAAAAGAAAGAGAAATGGAAAGAGAAAGAAGAGAAAAAATAAGAGAAGAAAGAAGATTAAAAGAAGAAATGGAAGAAGCAAAAAGAGATGATTTAACAGTACTAGTATTAAATTTGGATTTAAAAGCAGATGAAAGAGATATATATGAATTTTTTTCAGAAGTAGCTGGAAAAGTTAGAGATATACAATGTATAAAAGATCAAAGGTCAGGAAAATCAAAAGGAGTAGCATATGTAGAATTCTACACTCAAGAATCAGTAATAAAAGCATTAGCAGCAAATGGAATGATGTTAAAAAATAGACCAATAAAAATACAATCATCTCAAGCTGAGAAGAATAGAGCAGCAAAAGCAGCAAAACATCAACCAATAGATCCAAACGATATTCCATTAAAATTATATATTGGTGGATTATTAGGTCCATTAAGTAATATAACAGAACAAGAATTAAAACAATTATTTAATCCTTTTGGTGATATATTAGATGTAGAAATACATAGAGATCCTTATACAGGGAAATCTAAAGGATTTGGTTTCATTCAATTTCATAAAGCATCTGAAGCCATTGAAGCTTTAACTGTTATGAATGGAATGGAGGTTGCAGGTAGAGAAATTAAAGTAGGATATGCACAAGATTCTAAATATCTCTTAGCATGTGATAATACTCAAGAAAATATATTAAAGCAACAGCAAATGGCTAAAAATATAAGAACTGAAGAGGAAGAACAAGATAATGAAAAAATTGATAACGATGATGGAGACGGGGGTGGGCTCATAGCAGGCACGGGAAGCAAAATAGCATTAATGCAGAAGCTTCAGAGGGATAGTATCATAGATCCTAATGTAAAAATAGAAAAAATATATATATATATATATATGTGTATGTGCAAATTGTTATATATATGTATTATCCTTTATAGTATTATAATATATATATGTTTATATTTATTTATTATTTTTTTTAGGTACCTAGTAGATATGCCACTGGAGCTAATGCCATCATGGCAAGGAATTCCTTCGTTCATTCTACAAATAATATAAATAATAATGTGACAACTAATTTAGTATTAAGCAATATGTTTTCATCAAATGATGAAAATATAGGGAATGACCCTGATTTCTTTAATGACATACTTGAAGATGTTAAAGAAGAATGTAGCAAATATGGAAAGGTTATAAACATTTGGCTAGATACCAAGAACATTGACGGTAAGATTTACATAAAATATTCTAATAATGATGAATCATTAAAATCATTTCAATTTTTAAATGGAAGGTATTTTGGAGGCTCACTAATAAGCGCGTATTTTATTTCAAACGATGTATGGGATATGACATGTGTTCCAAAGTAAATATGTATTATATAAAATTCCAAAAAAAAATAAAAATATCACAAAAGCTAAAAATTCCTTTTATCATATTAAGAACGAAATAATAGAATTGTGTATTTATATATGTTTCTTTAACATTTTATTAAATAAGGTAAAAATATATAATATATATATATATATATATATATATATATATATATATTTTCATTTATTATACCTTTATATTTTTTATATGATTATTTTCCTTTTCTATTTTTACGAAATATATTATTTCGAAAATATATATATATATATATATATATGTGCATCATATTATTCATTGAGTTTAATTTAATATCTTATTTTTTCTATATATATATATATATATATATATATTTATTTATACATTTATGTATTTATATTTTTATTTAAAAGAAACGACAAAAAAAAAAAAAAAAAAAAAAAAAAAGTGAAAACATTTTTTTTAGGAACGAGGCATCTTGGATACAATTTATTTTTTTTTTTTTTTTTTTTTTATTCTTTATTATTTTTTTTAATTCTCATAGAGTAAACCAATAAAATAAAAAAATATTTCATAAACAGTATGTATATATGACATATATGCCTATATATTATTTAACGATTTATTATTTTATCATATGAATTTATATGTATATGTCCATATATAAATCCTAATGTGTGAAAAACAAAAATATATTTATATTATATATACCTATTTATATTTGTAAAACTGTAGAAATTATTATATTATTTTATTTTATGTTAGTTATTTTTTTCTTTATGGATATAAAAAATTATACATATAATATTTATTTTTTATCATTTATCATTTAGGATACTTATGCACAGAATTTGTATTGATAAGAAAATCAATTTAACATAATAAATATTTTGGGATATTCATAATTTTTGTCTTTTTTTTTTTTTTGTTGTTGTTTTTTTATTATTTCTTTAAATATATTATAACGGTCCTTAAATGGATCATTATAAAAAAAAAATATATATATAAATATATATATATATATTTTATTTAAAATATAATCCTATATTTCAAGTTTTATTTATTTGTTATAATTAAATCTAATTCACAATCAGGAAAATAAATAATTAAGACTATAATATAAGTCTTTATAATAAATATATATATATATATATATATATATGTATTTATTTATTTACTTTTATTTCTCCACTACCATCTTGAATTGACTTATTCAGTGTATACAAAAAAAAAAAAAAAAAAAAAAAAAAAAAAAAAATTTATTATAACAATATATATATATATATATAATTAACAGAATTATTAATAT